>NW_007735252.1:5213-63514 GCF_000696425.1 Galeopterus variegatus | reverse complement strand
GGGAGGGGAAGCTTGTGGGGACCCCGAGGGAGAGGCGGGGGAGAGCCGCCTGGGAGCTCCATCCCACCAGGGCTCTCTCCCACCCAAGGCCTCCACCTGCAGATCGCTTGGAACTCTGAATAGATGGATGGGGACACAGGCTTGTCCCTGTCTCAGGAGAGGAAAGGGAGTTGGAGGGAAACCACTGGCTGCAGTGCAGCCGTTTGGAGGGCTCCTGCATATTTGTCCGATGAGATAAAAAGCGTGTTCTCCGTGATGCGCTCCCGGCTGTGTCTCCTCCCATCTTTGTGCAGCTCCCAGGCCTGCTCCCACCCCTCCCTCCCTCCATCTTTCCTCTCCTCTTTCCTGCTCTCACCTTCCCTTCCCCTCCCACCTCTCACCTTCCTCTTTCCTCTTGTCTTTCAGCTCCTTGTGGCTGCAGCCTCTGAGGGCCACTTTGAGGAGTTTGCAGGAGTTGTATGAGCTCCCCCTGGCCTTCCCTGTCACCAACCTCCCCTCTGTTCTTCCAAATCATCTCCAAAGACTCAGATCTCTAGCACGTGCTCAGGCTTCAGAAACCTACTCACCAGCGAGAAGGCAAAAGTGATCGGGGTAAGGACCTCAGCAGAGCCTGTTTGACTTCAGCTCTTTTCTGCCTCTGCCTTCAGTACTAACTCCTTCAGAAAACGTGGATTGCACCTCTATTGTGAGTGAGGATTCAAAGACAGAGCAAGACATTATCCCTGCTTTTCAGAGGCTCATAGTTGGGTGGGGGTGGGGAGAGTACAGTGCATTTTGCTCTCCTTAGAGCCTGGGCTGAGCCTAACCAAGGCTAAGCATTCCACAAACACCAGTCCAGCATCCACAATAATTTAAAAGCAGCAGAAATCTTGACTTCAGTTTCTGAAGGGAGATTGTATTCTTAATGCATTGCAAAGCTTCTGGAAATCCTTTTTTAATAAAGCGATGTCAATCTCCTCCTAAAACCCAGCCTCTATTCTCCTCGCTTCCACCAGTAACCCTGCCTTTTCCAGTGTGAGTCGCACTCGCTGCCATAGCTTGTCCGTGTTTTCAGCCTGTCTGTCCTCTGCTTCCTCGCTCCACACAGTGCCCACGTGGGGGTTCCGGCCCAGTCTTCCTCAGGGGGTAGGGGAAAGGGTCCTGGTGTTGAGTCATTTTTCCCTGTCAGTCTGCAGCTGCTGCGGGCCTATGACCTCCTTTCCCACCCATTTTAATCCATTTCTATTGCTTATAACAAAATACCTGAAACTGGGTAATTTATAAGAAAATAAAATTTATTTCCTACAGTTTGGAGGCTGAGAAGTCCAGGGGGTGCATCTGGTGAGGGCCTTCTTTTTAGTGGGAACTCCAGAGTCCCATGGCAACTAGGGTGTCACATGGAGAGAATGGGCTGAGCAAGGGAGCTAACCTCACTTGCTGTTCTTTTAAAGCCATCAGAACTGTGCCCGTGACCATCCATTAAACCATGAATGGATCAGTCCACTCATGAGGGCACAGTCCTCACAATCTAGTCACCTCTTAAAGGCCCCACCTTTCAATGGCCATCATAGGATTTCCCACCCTCTTAACACTGTTACAATAGAGATTAAGTCTCCAGCACATGAACTTCTGGGGAACATATTTAACCTGTAGCACCACCCAGCTGGTCTTCAAGCTTGAGAGCACGTTACCCGTTTCCAAAACAAGACTGTGGCTCCACACTGAAGCGCGGCTGTGACTGCCTTCGATGGAGGCGTGAATGAGGAGCATGGGTGCCCCCCAGATTCCTGAGAGCTGCCCGGGGACATGGACTGCAGTTGTCCTCAAGGCCTCTGCCTTAGTTCATAGCCTACGACCAGGCATAGAGCAGCAGCAAAAGGAAAAAAATGTCTGCTGATGGGATTGGACTGAGAATGGCTTTCCAAAAAGTTGGAGAAGAATTAGGATATAAAGACATAATCAGATCCTCTCTCAATAATGCCGGAATGGGGGGTGGGCTATCCCAGTCTCAGGGCACCTCCCCCTGGGCTATTCTGCGGGTCTATGGCCGCCTTCCCACTCCCTTCCCATGGGACACACGTGCCCTCAGAGAGGAGGCAAATGACTTCTCCAGAGTATAATGCCGGAATGGGGGGTGGGCTATCCCAGTCTCAGGGCACCTCCCCCTGGGCTATTCTGTGGGTCTATGGCCGCCTTCCCACTCCCTTCCCATGGGACCCACGTGCCCTCAGAGAGGAGGCAAATGACTTCTCCAGAGCCATGTTTCTTTCAGATCCTATATGGTAGAGTCATGGACTGTCCAGCTGTCCTTGACTTACTTGTCTAGGGTCCATTTGGGAAGGAGGTCATCTCTTTAACTGGAACACGTGGCCTTCCTGGAGCCCCCTTAGAACAGCAGTCAAAACCAAGCCCGTGCTGGTGCTCACACCCACTGTTTTCTCATCCCCTCAACATTGTCAGTGGGTACTATTGGTGTCATTACCTCTATTTTAAAGAGGAGGAAAATGAGGCTTAGAGAGGTTAAGCAAAATTGTCCAAAGTCACAAAACAAGTGAGCTACAGAACCAGATTTTGAACTCAGATCTAACTCCCAAACCTATGCTTTTTATAGCCCCTGCTGCTTCTCAGAGCTGAATGCTGGTGGCAGTTTCATTTCCCTGAAGAAGAAGAAGAAAGAGCAGCCAGGGGGCCTTTCTGGAAACTTTCCTCTGTCATGGCTATTCGCTCACACATCCCACGGCATCTTTGTGTGAGGACATCCAACAGCTGGCACAGGACTTGTCCACGCATCATTTCAAGTCCTTGTGCTAGAAGGCTGCTGATGGCCACTCAGGGGAGGAAAGAGATCCCATCCTGGGTGTCAGAATGTCATTCCATCTTGGACTCATGCCAATCCAGCCATCAATTTTGGGGAAGAGGCTGCGCTGCCAAGCCTGTTGCTAGACAACGGGGCAATGAAGACATGTGGAGGGGGCTCTTTCCGGATCACAGGGGTGCCCAACGTCAACTCTGGCTTTTTATCTTGACAGGTCACAGTGAACATTTTAAGTAAATTGGATATACCAGAATCAACTGAATTCAGCTCAACATTTGCTGAGTGGCCATTCTTGGCCAGGTGCTGGACTGGGGAGAGCTGGGAATTGAGGGAGAAACGGGACACAAGGAAACCGCCGTCACAGGGGAGACAGACCATACGATCCAGCTTGGAAAGGGCTTTGAGAGGAGCTAGCACAGGGGTGTGTGTGGACCAGGGGAGCCACAGCTTACCCAGCCCAGGGGAGGAGAGGTCAGGGTCTTCCCACACTCCAATAGATGCTTCTAGAAAAAAATGTAAAAGGCTCCAGTGACAATACCAGATCCCAGAGGAAAAGTGGGTGTTCATTGACATGATGAAACTTTTGTTTGCTAGGACCAACAAGATATGAAAAGTAGGAGGATTTTTGGTTTATTTGATTTTTGTTTGCATTTTTTTAAAACCCTGAGAGAATCCCCCCTCTTTCTTTGACGTCTAGGGTTGTATACACAGTCGGGGCTGCACACACATAGGGGATAGTGAGTAGTTATTTTGGTTTCAAAGACAGACAAAGCACCCAAATCCCCATTATCTCTTTGGTTACATTTGCTACCATACGGAAGGAGGAGGAGAAAAAATCAGAAATCATTCAATGCTCTCCTAAAGCATTGATCAGCGTGATGTAATCCTCCTTCCCAATTGAGCAAACATTTATGGATTACTCCCTATGTGCTAGAAACTGTGCCCCATGCCTCATATACATTGTCGAATTTAAATTCTCAAAACAATCCTGTTGTGGATGTTATTACCCCTTTTTGCATGAGTGATAGGCAAAAGTCCCATCAGACTGCAAAGCCTGTATTTTCCTCTGAGCAGCCCCAGCTTCCAAACAGGTAGGTTTTTTGCTGGGGCTCTGGCTTCCATGTCAAAGCCCTTGTGTTGAGTTCTTGGGATGGCCTTCTGGTTCTAGTGAGGGTCCAGCACAAAACCTTCCTTCTTCCTCCCACCTCAGGGGTGCACTCTCTGGAGGTGCCAGTACTGTACTGCAGCTGTCTGTGCCTCCCTGTAGGCCCTAAAGAGCTGGAAAGAGGCCTGGAAGCTGCCAGCCTCCCTCGACATGGAGGTCTCCTTCTCTAGGCCTGGAAGGGATGCTGGTGCGGTGCAGGATGAATGCTCTGAGTCGCTGACCATCAAGCTACTCCTGGGCACAGATTTCATCCCTGCTGTTGCACCTGGGACTGGATATCCTGAAGGAAGAGAAGCTGGGGTGAGGCTGTAGAGAGGGCATTTGCGGGGTAGACAGCTAACGTCCCAAGTCCACATAGTGCAGAAGAGGAGGCCACATTCACAGTCACAGGTGGGAGGGAACAGAGTGCACCCAGCCCGATCTCTTGATGGAGAAACGTGGACCCAGAGAGGGGGTGGCGCTTGCCCGGGGTCACAGAGCAGGAGCCCAGTCTCCTTTCCCTTCCCTCACTGCGCTGCCCCCTCCGCACTGCTGCAATGAGGTTCATTTTGATGCAAAAACTCACAGTATGAAAAATCCTGCAACTGTCTTGCTTGGGCTTAATTTTCAGAAATTCACAGAGACGTATTTCAGTTTTTTCAAAATGAATATTTGAAATTCAAGCATCTTTTGTTTCCATCCTGGAAGAATAATTCTAGGGACTTTAAGATCTCGCTTAACAAGTGTTACATCTTGATGAAATGCTGATTTTCATATTGTTCTCAAACTGCACAGTTGCAGAAGCCTATGCCAAATGAAAGCAGGATATTTAGAGGGAAAAAGCTTAAAATTTAAATCCACGGCGACACATGAACACAAGCGTTGTGGTTTCTCAGTCTGCCTGGAAAGGCAGGCGAGTGTGGCGAGGGATGCACGGACTGTGGTGGGGATCCAGCTCGGAGCTCGGCTCTACCCCTGCTGGCTGTGTGGCCTCTGAGGACAGTCCAGCCTGTTGCTCTGAGCCTCAGCATCTGCATGTATGAAATGGACTTAGCAGGCTGTAAGCAGGACGAGATGTACGTAAGGTGCTCGGTGAAGCTAAGCTGCCAAATACAATTGTGTTGGTTAATGATGAGGGAATCAGGGCTGGTGGCAAGGATCATGCCAGTTTTGTGGACTTCTGGGGTGCAAATGACAAGAAACCTAAGAAAAGCAATGTCTGCCTGAGACTGGGCTGAGCTCTCACTGCAGTCTTCAGTTTAGCTACCGTGTTAAAATGGTAGGGAGCTGGGGAGACATCACGGCGGGTAAGAAAGAGAACTGGAACCAGAAGATGGAGTCTACTAACTGGCCGACTTCTCATGTGGACGCCGTGTCCAGGACAACTCTGAGAAGCACCTGGAGCAGAGCCCGGCATCGAGTAAATAGATTTCAAATGACCAATTAGCTGTGGCCGTCCTGGGCTCTATATTGAGAAGACGGAGGCCTCCTCTGGCTCAGCAGGGTCACTTGGAGGAGTAACCAGCACTGTTGGACACAGACAGATTGGGGTGGAGCAAGGGCTTCATGTATGCACTGTAGTTACTGACCCTGGACTAGATGAGTTCCTGTGTCATGACCGACGACACTGGTTCTGTGTCTACACACCATCAGAATCACCCTGAAGAAGGATGAAGCTCTAACCATCTGGACAGCTGGGCACAGGGCTGCTGCTGCAGATGGCCACACAGGCTGTGCCCAACTTCACGGGTGCCTTTCGTATCAGCCACAGAGAGCTTGGTGCCTCCAGGGCTGTATGACATGAGGGTGCTGGCTGGGAGGTGCTGGGAGAGCCCTGGCAGGGACTTGGGAGTCCTGGATCTCCCCGTGAGGCCACATTCATGGCTGCCCCATCTCTGGGCTTCAGTTCCCCTGTCCGTGTTTGCATCCACTGGTCCCCACGTGCTGTCCTCGAGCCCTGTCACCAGCACTCAGGATTTCAGGTGCTTGGATGTTGTGAGGGTTCTGTTTGCTCTGCTGCACAGCCAGACGCCTAATCTGGGCCACTGGACTTGTTTTGGGGGAGATGCTAGGTCAGGCTGACCCTTCAGACCATGAGGGCAGTAATGGGGTGGGGCTGGGACTTCTGCCACAGGGCTGTGCTCCTGCCAGCTCCAAAGCTCCGGGGCTCCCAGCAGCACTCCCCGGCAGAGGCCAAGCCCTGTCCTGCAGGGTGGGAGGAGCACTGGTGTAGGGATCACTTTTGGACACCGTGTGGTTTGGGAGGTCCAACCTTCCTTTCCTCTCTCAGGAGCTGAGTTTAGCCCCACGACTTCACAGCAGGTCTCTGCACCTGCCCTGCTGTTTCCTCCCTGAGCCTCTGTGCAAACCACTTCTTCTGCCTGGAGTGACTTGTCCCTTCCTCACATCTTCCTGCAAAGTCCCACTTGAACAAAACCATCTTGGTAAGATGTACCTGGACTCCCTCCCTTCCAGAGACAATGAATCACCTCTCCTCTGTGCGGCTCTGCTGCTATTTCAGGGCTCTCCTACAGAGCACTTAATGCACTATATTATCATTGTCTTGTCCCCAGTGCCTGGGAACACTTTCTGGGAAGAGAAGGTATCTGCACAAAATAGTAACAGCCACTTCTATTAAGCATGGAACGTGTGCTTGGCCCTGTGTTGAGCGTTCCACATGTGTAATTTCACAAAATGGGTATCAAACTTGACTTCATTTTATAGAGGAGGAAACTGAGACCCCAGGTCACACAGCAAGCAAGCGGCAGCTCAAAATTCAAGCTGCCTGTCTGCAGAGCTGGGAGGCCTGCCCGCTGCCTCTCCCAAAGTGCAAGTGGGCCTGGCCTCTGCAGACTTCCCCTTGCTCCTCGCCCCAGGCCTGGGTACCCATTGGACCATCTGTGAAGAGCGGGTCTCCAGCATCCTGGGCGGGAAGCCTTGGCAGCCTGATGTAAGATGGGGGCGGATTCATCCTGTGCGGCGGAGTGGGGCAGACATAAACATTACCGAGTGAGACAAGCGGTTTTCCAAGGGAGCTGTTATCTGTGCAGATCCGTTTGTGGTGCATTGAAATAAATTCTTTGCAGGGGGATTTATCTTTCCTGCCTTTTTTTTTTTTTTTTTTTTTTTTTTTTTTGGTGTGTGGCAAGTGTTAAAACTAGTTTTCAAGATCTGTTCATGAATGCCAGAGTGATTATGTTGATATCCCATCAATTATGCAGAAAATCAGGTAACCAGACTATTTACTTTATGTAATAGATGTGTGGGCTTCTTGTTCACTCTCAGAAAGAACATTCCTGAAAGGGTCATTTTTTATTTCCTGAGATGCCTTTTTCCTTAATTGCTTGAAGGTTTGAAAATTGCTCCCTTTCCCCTGTTCTCGTTCTGTGCAAATGTATTTCCTCCTGTCACATTTCCCTGACACCTCCGGTCCCCTGGAGAAGGAGAGCCCCTCCTCCTGCCTCCCACGTGCCTTCTGTCTCACCAGGAAAACCTCCGAGATTCAGAACCAAGTTGGAAGAAACACAACTCCTTTGGTTTTCCTCTTTTGTAAACAGATTTGACACGATGAAGTGGAAGAGCCCAGAGCTGGGTGGAAGGAGAGTTAATTTCTATTCCCAGACCTGCCTTGAATTTGCCGAGTGACTTGGGCAGGTCGAGTCTGTTCCTTCTGTCCCTCAACTTTAAAATGAGGGACAAAGACAAGCTAAGAGGGCGAAGGGCCTGTGGTTGGAAGGTCCCAGCCTTTAGTTGATTCAGAGAAAATCTTTCGGAGCCCTCTGACATGTCCATTCCATTGGTGAGAGGAGCCAAGCTGAGATTGGGCAGCGTGGAAAATGCTGGACTCAGAAATTCGGATATTGATGGGATTGGACCAGGTGACCTTCACATCTCAGCCTCAGAGCCTCCGGTTCCTTGGCTAGACATGGTCAGCAGCTTCTTCTGTCTTGAAAAGTCAGCAGTATGTCCTGCTGGCTGCCCCTCCACCCTTCACACCACCTCTGGAGCAGAGAAGAGGGGAGGCTCCCCTGTGGGGCAACACCCCGCTGGCTCTTCCACCCCACCCCTGCAGGTCTGAGCTGAGTACAATCCCTGACGCATGGCCTTTCAGACTCCATCTGACCATGCTTGAAAGACAAAATGGAGATGGAGGTGTTTCTTAAATATGGCTTCACCTTCACGATGTTGAACCAGCTGACTGCAAAGAGGACAAGACAGCCAGACTGGTGTCTCTTATTGTCTTCTTTGAACAGTTTGTATTTCCACCCTAAAAATAAGACCATCACTGGTGTTGCCCGGATGGGACGTACTGAGCACATGAGCTCTAATTTAAACCAGCTGCCTTAACTTGTCTGCCTTTGAACACCGTCTGTTCCCTCCCCTGCTGGGGAAGCTTTCCCTGACTCTCTGGCAGGGACTGTCCCCACACCCAGCCTCTGACCAATCAGCACACATGCACTGGACTGTCGCATGATCAAGAAATAAACTTCCATTGTGTGAAGCCTCTGACATTTTGGGGTTTATCTGTTGTAGCAGCTAGCACTAACCTAGCTGATTTGTTCTTTAAATTTCTTACCACACCATCATGTAACTATTTATGTGTCTTTCTTTCTCACTGGAATGGAAGAAGAGGCACTAAAAATGCTGCATGAAAGAAAAAGGAAGCTGTAGAGAAGAGCCCTGACCTTTACCATGCACTGTCTACGTGCCAGGCACTGGCACATCTTTTTTTATTCTTTCTCCTCCACAGCTTCCCTAAAGGCTATTTGACAAGTGAGCTTCAGAGATGAAAGCACTGTCCAAGGCCAGGCAGCAGGAAGACCAGGTCAGTTCCACCCCCTAACCCGACCCTTTTTTCTCCATCACACTGACAATGACTGGGCTGCTATACAACGGGACAGGGGGAGCCACCCCCCACCCACCCCTTCCTGACAACCGTGTGTTTCTGGGAGGCAGGAAGGTTGATGTGTTTGAAGGATCACCAGCTGTGGGGTTAGCATACCTGGGCCTGGTTCTCTTGCTGCCTCTGTATGACCTTGCAAAAGTCCCTTGTCTTCTCAGAGACTCAACTTGCCCCTCTGAAAAATGACAAATTTGAGCCAGGTGACCTTTAAAGGCTTCTGACTAAACTGGTACAAGATTGCTGTCTCTAGAGAGAGCCGGCCTCTTGCAGGTGAAGGAGAGAGACCTTTGCACATTCTCTACCAGGGAAGGGTAGGAGAGGAAAACCGCGGTATGGGGAGAGGAGGGATGAGACCCCCCTGCAACTACCCTTTACCTCGGGAGCTGGAAAGACCCTTAAAGGAGACAGCAAGACACAAGAAAAGAGGAAAGGGCTAGCTGCGCTTCCTAAGCCCCCAGCCTCAGGGTCCCCTTGAGAAAAAGATGAATAACTCTATTTGCAGAATGAGGTAAACATGTAGGTATATCTCCCAGAGCACACACGTGAATGGTTTTGGTGAAAAGGCTCTTCCTCAACATTCTGAGTGTTTGGATCAGTAGAGTTCCTTCCCCTGCCCCCTCCGCCTCCACCTTTGCTACTCATGAAGGACAGTGGACATTAGGATGGATGCCTTTTGGTAATGTAGCTATTCACTGATTTGTTCATTCAATAAAATTGTATCAGACACCTACTGAGTAGTAAGTCCTGTGCTAGGGACCAGAAATCCAGCGGAGGCAGCCAGTCCTTGTGGAGCTGACAGAGTGGGGATAGATGCACAGGCGTCCACAAGTGATTCTTGCAGACAGGATGTCGGTGCAGGAGCTCAACCGGAGACATACTGAGTGAGTGGTGGAATTTCACGGTACAGGAGTCCAAACATGTGATTGGTGTTATAACAACGTGTTCTAACCCACTGAGCTAACTGTCCAGCCCCCAAGAGCTTCCTTTAGATAACTGTCTAGGTAAGGCCTTTTTGGAAATGGGCATTTGAGCTAAGATGCAGCTGATGAGAGGGAGCCTGCTGTGCAAAGAGCTGGAGGAGGGAGCCCCTAGACGAGGAGACTTTGTAGGAAGAGCCAGAAGATCCCAGGAAGACCAGTGCTGCCCAGCACCCAAGGCTGTCAGGCATTGGTTACTGACTCCCTGGGACAGAGGCATTTTGTGACAAGACCCCAAAGACAAGACCGAGACCGAGCAATCTCTCTAGTCCACAGGAAATCAAAACCTCTGATTCCGGCGTCTGTCCTCATCATTCCTAATGTTTGACAACTATTTCCTTTCAATTCCAGGCCCAACCTCCAAGTGCAGAAACCCCGCAGCACGCCAATGAAATTGATTTAGTGTTTGCTGTGCATTCTCTTCCCCAGCCTCGGGCAGGGGAGATTTACGGCTCCTGGAAGTGCCACCCCTCCCTGCTTCCTGTAAATCTCCCACCACATTTTGGGCGGCTGGAGCTATTTGGGTAACCTTTATCTGAACCAGAACTTCCTCGCCAGGAACTTCAGAGGGTACCTCCAGGAAGGACGAGAGAACCCCAGGGGCCGACTTGTTTGGGGGAGGATTCCAGGCCTGCTGAGGACAGCTGCTACGCAGGCATTGGGCAGAGAACAGAGTTCTTCTTTGATGCTGCGACTGGCTTTGTGAGGATGGTGCAAAGCCCCAAAGGAGCATTTAGGGTTTATAGAGGGCGTGTGGGTAGGCAGCACGTTAATAAGCCTCGATGTCGGGCCCCTGGAAATAAGCAGGATGGAGGGGCCGCCAGGGCCAGATGCTCGTGGTGGAAGGGAAGCCATGTATTGGCAGAAGATAGAGCAAGCCTTTCGAGTCAGACAGATCTTACAGATGTTATATTATATTTATATCAGCATGTTCACGGTCTGTCTCCCTGCCTGGAATCTCCTCTCCATGAGGCCCCATCTTTGATTATTCTTGGATCTAGCCCCAGCACCTAGAAGCACACCTGGCTTAGAGTTAGCACTCAGTAAGTAATTGGTGAGTGCATGAAGAATTGTGGCTCTATTCTGGCTCCAGCCAGTGACCCTGAGCAGGTCACTGCCTCTCCAAGCCTCACTTTCCTCCTCTGGATATTGGGAATAATAATTGATCAATCAAAATATTAAAGGAAATACTGTTTGCTTCTCCCTGTTCAGTAAATGTTATCTCCCTTGTCTTTCCACTTTCCTGATCATCTCTGAGGCCTGGGAATAAAGACAAAAAAGCCTCTGTGCTGTGCCCTCGAAGCAGCAGGTGTCAGGCCTCCAGGGTATGGGCCACTTCCCATTTTTAGAGGGGACAGACAGAACAAGTCACTTCAAATGTGTGTGTTGCACAGAGGCAGTGCTACAGGGCCTTGTGGCCAAGGGAGGGGACAGCCTGCTGGGAAGGCCACATGCTATGGGGAAGCGCACAACACTTCTAGGTTTCAGGACAGTCAGCCCCTTAACAGCTGCCCTGGGATGCTTCCCCCAGGAAGCCTTCTGGGACCAGCTCTTCCTTTGACCTAGACACAGCTGGACTGAGGGCCTCCCCTTGGACTCCCAGAGCCCTTGCAATCCCCTCAATCAGAGTGTTGTCTCCTCTTTAGTTGCTTCCTTGCTGGACAGTAGGGTCCTTAGAGACAAGGTCTGCACCTTCCTCCTCTATGCCCTAGGCTCTGTTCGCAGAGCCCAAATATGGTGGTTGCCCATGTGCTCTGGGGCTGACACAGGGAGGGGGAGCTGCTCAATCTCCCCCAGTGCTCACAGTGACATTTATCCTAAACAGGGTAGCCAGTGGCTGCAATCGCTGGCCAGAAGGAGCAAGCTGAAATTGCTTCAGTAAACAGCTCAGTTGAGAGCAAACCCGGGCCTCATTAAACCACAATTAGGATTTCTACTCTGGCTTCGGAGGAACTGTGTTTGGGACCCAAGACTGTTTATTTGACTAAGACTGTGGCTGGGGCTGCGAGAGGGGAGAGGCGGAGGTGGAGGTGGAGGTCAGGCGGCAGGCGTTGGATCTTTCTGTCATTCTGGACACTTTAATAATGGGAAAACCTTTGACCTGAGCCCTCCCAGATCCCTGGATTCCAGAACCCAAATAACTTATGGGCCGGCAGTTTTGAATCTCCCTCAAATGACTAATTAAATGGGATAAGGTATGTAAACTGCCCTGTGCACGGTGACGACGCAGTAGACGTGAATTGCTCCTTAGCAGTTTGGTCCAACCTTCACACCAAAACCACGAGAAGAAAAGCTCATTTTGCGCCAGAATTTTTATCCAGAGTGTGAACGGCCACAGCATCTTTCTTTCAGCTACTATTTTTTCCTATTGAAAAACAAACAAGCAAATGAATGACCAGAACTTTCATAGTCTGACTTATTTCTTAGGTTCTAAATGCCATGTGTCTTCCAGCATCTCTTCGAGATTCAGCCCAGCAAAACCTACCTCTCCTGCTGGGTTCCCTTGCAGTCCTCGCACTTCTATCACACCACACAGTAATGACAAGAGCCAACGTTTTCCTTAGGGCTCTGCCACTTACAAGGTACTCTTCCATGTAGTTTTCTTGTCCAATCCTCAAAGAGTCATTCCAGGTCAGTGTTATTAGGTTTCTCATTTCAGACATGGGAAAAGTGAAGTGGGGATAAGCGAGGTAATCTTGCCCTCTATCTCCAAGCCATCCCTGACAGATGATCCATTCAATTCTTAATCATTTATTAAGCACCTGCAATGTGTGGGCACTTGAGATACAAAATGAATGACGTTGTCCCTGCCTTCAAGGCGCTGGTTACCTGGTGGGTTAGTTGACCGGATTGCTGTGGATCTCCTAAAGCACCTCACACAGGGTCTGGTCACTGATGTCAGTTGGTTGAACGAATGGCCGGTTGGCCTGATGAATGGTTGACGTTGGGGTGCTTCCAGTGCCACCAGCACCCCACCCATGCTGTGAGCTTGGCACTCACGCTCTTTGGACCCCAGGTCAAAGTGGACTGATCCTACCCACTTCCCTAATGCCTGGGGCTCATAGTCAGCCATGCCAAGTTTCGAAAGAGGGCCTGGGCCAAAGCCACAGACTGGAGACCTCTATTTCAGCCTGACCCAGTGGTCCCCATGCCAGCACACAAGGGATCAAGGGGTAACGGACACCTGTCCTGTAGTTAAGCAGAATCCACTGACAGATACATTGTGTTCTAGGTGAAAGGTAGGCCACGTTCCCTGAGAGTTTAATGAGGGCATGCCAGTTGACGTTTTGTGTAGAGACCTGGAAATAGAGCTGGAAGGTGAATTAGAAATCAGTAGCAAACTTTTCTTTTCTTTTTTTTTTTTTTGTCTTTTTCCGTGTCCGGCAACGGATCGCAACCCTCAGTGTTGCCCCCGTACCGGACCGGGGACCGGCAACGGGATCGCAACCCTCGGTGCTGCTCCCGTGCCTCGCTCAGCCAGTGAGCGGGAACCGGTCTGTATGTGGGATCCGAACCCTCGGGCGGGAGCGCCGCCACGCTTCCCAAGCGGCGCACTATCCAGTGCGCCACCGGGCCGGCCCCACAAACTTTTCTTTTTATAGGTAAGAAAACTGAGCCCGAAAAAGTTTGTCTGAGCTCACTTGGCATATCCTAGAACATATTATATTAGAACGTAATACAAAATGGGCTGAAGACTGGATCCTGGGTAAGAAGATAAGAATCTTAGCTCTGCTACTACCCTATTTCATGACCTCAAGCACTTCACTCTCCACTCTGTAGGCCTTAGTTTTCTCATCTGTAAAATGGGAAATAGTCTATATAATTTCTCTGGCCCTAAAAGTTAAATGAACCTGGATTTTACATTATATGTGTAAATATTAGGCAATGTGGAACATTTCGTATCCATTGAATGAGTCATGATATTTCCCAGGAGTATGAATTACATTTTCTCTGGTTAGGTGACCTGAAAAGAAGAAAGGACCTCTTTGTAATAGTGAATTGAATTTAGGCAGACTTTTAGAGAAGCCAGTCAAAAAGGCCTTGTGACATAGAACAGGCTTGGTCAATACTAAGCTCTCAGCAAACATTTGCTGAATGAATGAGAGTGAGCTCCAGGCTTAGTTTCTGCCAAGGCCTGTGTGTTGAAAATCCAGACAGATGTCAGCTGGTCAAATGTACACAGGTCGGTGGCAACTGGCAAGTGAAGAAATGAATGGTTGGATGAATAAATGAATGAGTGAGTACAACTCACACTTGATACCCTGACCTGAATGGCCCCCTTGGGGATGTTCTCTCTGAGGAGTTCCTGGGGTCCACGTTCAGAGGAGACGGAGGTAGACCAGCAAGGAGAGCCCTATGGCTACCCCAAGGGCCACTGTCATGCTCATGTCCTCCAGACCAGAGGCCCCTCCTCTGCAGCTCTCGGCTGCAGTCCTCCCAAGTGACACATTATGGGAGACCCTGGGTGGAAGATGAAGGTTGAGAGCAGGGTTCACAGGAGGAAACACGAACTGACCAGTCCAAATCCCACAGCCATCCCAGGAAGCATAGCCACCCTGCCCTGCTCCACCTCTTACCTCTCCGAGCTCCCACGGAAATTCTTCCCTTCCCTCTGCTCCAGGCCTCCCCTTGTTCTGCCTTGTGGTGCGCCTGCGTGAATGTCGACCTCCCTCCCCAACCTGAGCAGGCTCTGGGTCTGATCATCAACACTCCTTCCCTAGCCCAGGGCCTGGCGCCCAGAGGCTTCAGTCATGGGATGAGAGGATGAGTGACATTGATTCTACAGCTGGGGGCTCCCAGGAACTCAGAGGACCCTGAGTCAATATATGTTGCCTTCAATTGTTGTTGATAACATTTTTCTAAATAGGAATAATGGTGCATATTTCACACCACTGTTAGTAAACAGGTTTTGGTTTTTAATAGCAATACATTCCTTAGCAACAACCCCTCCTGTTGCATAACTCTTTATAGATTTTAATGTTTTTCTCTTGATGGTCTCATTTTCATTGTCATAGCATTCCTGGCAGGGAGATGGGACAGAGACCCAAATCTCCCACTTGTGGAAGAAACAGGCTCTCAGAAGTTGAGTGACTTGCCGCAGACCGTGCTGGGGGTCGGGCAGCGCAAGGAACAGCCCAGCTGTCCTGACTCCCAGCCCTGTGCTCTCCCCAAGTTATGGTTTTCTCCTTTTACCTGCACCCATGGCCATGTTGAAAAGAAACTAGGAAGCAAAGAACGGTTTGACCAAAGAATATTTAAAAAGAATGATGTTCTTAATTAATAACAAAAGCAAACGCACACTTTTAGTGGGTTCATAAATAGCAAGCTTAAACCTAATTGATTAAAATCCTCTAGTACCAAATTAACAGTGACTTCAAAAACAATGAAATCCAGCCAAGGTCACAATAAAAGTGTTCTCACCTTTTAAAATTATCTTTGTTGTGTTCAAATTTGCCAGAAACTCTTCTCTGTGTCTGGGCAGGTCACACCTGCCATTTTGACATGAGTGGGGAAGAAGTGTTGGGGTAGGGGGGACTGAAAAGCCAGAGACTTTGGAGTTTAATCTGATCCTTACCAGATCCGTGACCTTGAGAGGGTCACTCAGAAACTCTAGGCCTCAGTTCTCTCTCCTTTAAAATGGGGAGAGCAGGAGTAATTTTTAATTAAAATTTTTTTTTAAATAAGAATATTATGAAGAATGCCTTTTTTTATTTGGGAGGCCTCAATGAGATGATCATATGGTGTTTTCCATTGAACTAACTGAACTAATTCATTAAATCACATAAACAGAATCCCTAACATTAACTATTTTTCCACATTAGGAATGAACACAAAGGTCCATTATTTATTTATTTTTTTTTTGTCTTTTTCGTGACCGGTAAGGTGATCGCAACCCTTGGTGTGGTGTCGCCCACACCGCGCTCAGCCAGTGAGCGCACTGGTCATTCCTATATAGGATCCGAACCCGTGGCGCACTCTCCCTAGTGCACCATGGGCTCCGCCCAGAGCACGGTTTTATAACACCAAGGTCAAGGGTTCAGATCCCCTTATGGGCCAGCCAACAAAAAATGGAGAGAGCAATATCTTCCTTATACAATCAAATTTTTAAGTGTAGATGGAACAGCTGTACAGTGTCTGACACACAGCGGATGGTCAATACATAGACGTGTTGCTGTGCATTTCTGTATAAGATCCTTAAAGGACCTTAAGGACTCTTTAAACCCAAGAATGAGAGCTCACATTGCCCAGAGGCGGGAGCCTAATGGCCACATTTCTATGTCTCACATTACCTGTCTCATGCAGGACTTTTGGAATGAAAGCCTCTGTATTTGTTGTGGCACTGGGCATGTCATTCAAACTCTCTGAGCCTCAGTTTTCTCATCTACAAAATGGGGATTATGATAGTGATATCTGTGATTTGTTAGGATTGAATGTGATCGTGTGCAAAGCCCCGAGGCTCAGTACATGGTAGCCATTGGTATTCCATGGACCACAGGGAAGAGGGCTTGGTAGGAAGTGTCAGGAGATCCAGGTTCAAGTCCCAGTTCTGCCACTCACAGGCATGCTGTGTCTGCTCCCTGAGCCTTGTTTTCCTCCTCTCTAGAATGGAGATGCTGATTCCTCACCCACTTACCTGAAGTACTGCCTCAGACCCGTGAGACCACTGATGGTCTCCACCTACGCTGCACGTCAAAGTTACCCAAGGAGCTTTAGAAAGTACCTGATGCCAGGGACCAACCTCCGACTAACTTAAGCTGGATTTGGGATACTGGATCTCAGGCATGGGAGTTTTAAAATTTCTCAGGTGAGCTATGATGCTGTCAGTTGTGAATCACTGAGTTAAAGAAGTGGCTTGTTTTCTGAATTATAGATCCCAGTGTACACACAGGGTCAGGCAGGAGGGCTCCCCCTGGCTCCTGGCAGGATGGAGACTTCTCGGGGTCACCGTGCCTGCCTCCACTGGGTCAGGAGGCATCAGCTTCTTTGATTCCCTTTCAACACTTCCCAGGATTTCTGTCCCATCTGAAGAGGGAAGCAGGGTGCTGGCAGTAACCAAGGGCATGATGACTTTAACCTTTAAAAAAACAATCTTTGTTGTGAAGACCAAAAGGTCTTATAAACCTTAATGAGCGGCATATGTGAAACACATACGCAGATTGCTTATTTGAAAAATATTTCCCAGCTAGCCTTCAATAGCATAGCCTTATTATTCTAAACGGGGAGCTTGTCTTACCAGAGGACTGAACAAAATCCCAGTTGGAGATAATTATCTTAGCAGAATTCCCCGTGGGTCCCTGGAGAGGGGCTGGGGGTAGAAGCCGTTGGACCACATGTGCTAACTTCGGCTGCCTTTGTGTACACAACAAACACAAAAGCTGGGCTGTCGGCAGCGAGGAGAATTCCAGCTCCTGAAACGGTGACCTCAACATTCGTTCCAGGGATGGCAGATAGGTTTGTCTCAATGGGAGGGGGCTGGAGGTGGGAGGGCTGGGATGGCAGACACGAGTCTGAACTCATGCTACAAGCCAGAGCCAGGAGGGGCAGAGATCAAATAATTGGACCAGAAATGGAAAGACCCAGGCTGTGCTGATCAATTTTGGTTTGCACATGACTGAGCAAATCGCTCTTCCTGTCTATGCCTCAGTTTCTCCATGTGTGAAATGGAATCATCATGATGATTTGGTGAGATGACAGAAGAGATGAGAAATTATTTAGTCTGGTGTCCTTTGAAAGAAAGCAGTCTCTATGTCCCATTAAATGAGAACCTACAGACGATCCTGTGGCAGCAGCCGTGCACAGAGCCCGCCTCCACTTCAGAGAGAAGGAGGCTGGAGACAAGCCCTGGAGCAAGAATTCTGGGTTCCCGAAGTCCTTCTCTTCCGGGGATGGGTCAGCCACCGCTACCTGGATGAGTTGGGCTGTCAGCCCTCCGGGCCTGGCACCCAGATGTTCAGGGAAAGTGGACCACTGGGCTTCAATTAGCTGGATAATTGTTTCAATTCCTGACTGCTCCCTACCCCTTAATTATCTCCCCGCTGCCTCCATTCCTGAGCTCAGGAATACCCCAATCCTGTCCTTTCCCCAGTTCGGAAACCACAGGGGGAGCTTTGGTGGGACTTGTCCCACAACTGCAGACAGTCCATGGAGAGGACAGGCCCCGTCAGGCCCAAAGTGCTTTTGATCCCTGTCTTCTACCCCACACTTCCTCTGGGAGATTTAGGATGAGCTTGGTTGTGTAAGTAGAAGGGAGGAGGGGTTGGGTTAGGTGACTTTTGAAGCTTTGAGGCTTTGAAGGTGAAATGGACCAACCTGGAGATTTGAAGCAGGACTTAAGGGCTATGTTACTTTGTGCAAATGATTTCACTTCCTCCAGCCTTGACTTTCTCATCTGTAAAATGGAGCTAATAAGGCCTCTCCAGAAAAGTTGTGGCTGTTAGGTTTAAGTTAGTTCGTTATGTAATGTGCATACATAGTAGCTCTGCACCTGGCACCTACGTGTGCTCTATAAATAGTCCTCTTTCCTCCTCTTCTTGACCCCTTCCATCGGCAACAGCTCTGTGTGCCAGTGGGGCAGCTAAGGGAAGTGGGAAGAGGTTCAGAGCAGGGGTTAGCAGTTTGCTTTTGGACCATGGGCTGGTAAGCCCCATCCATGCTTTGAAACTCAGTTTCTCCACCTTTAAAATGTTGCTCCCTAAGGACCTTTTCATCTTTCAGCATTCTCTGAGGGGAGAAAAGGAGACATCCTCCGAGCCCCAAGGGCTTTGCATCTCAGGCAAAGCACGGTGTCCGGTTCCTCTCCTTGCCTCCAGCACACACCCCCTGCATGTTTTCCCACCAAGGTAAACAGAGTCATTAACACTTTATCTTAATCGCCACTAATGACAGTAAATTTGCCTCATTACATAAAACAGGGCTTTCTGGTCTAATTTGCTTCCTAAACTGAGCTAGAACATTTAAAATTTCAACTGAGTAATTCCAGCTTTGCAGCTGAGCCTAATTGGTCAATTGAGGGTTATTAATGGTGGGTTTGACTCCTTCTGGGATAGGCTGTTGGGGACAAACATGGGGCAGGAGAAAAGAACGAACAACCACCCAGATGAGGGCAAACCTAGTGAAAGAGGAACTGGAGAATGTTTTGCTTTGTTTTGTTTTGTTTTTCCTTGGTTACTCCATTTAATTCTTGTACCTCCATTTTCATAGGTTTTCTTAGGTATTCATCTTTTTAAGAAATTCATAAATTGTTTTAAATCCAGACTCCATTAATTGGCACTTTTATGAAATTTACTAAAAGATTTAGAATTGGTTTTACCCTCTATTCATTGTCTCACCATGTTTTATATATATTTATTGATTTTATATTGAAATATTTCTTTCATTATTTTTTTAAACCGGAATTCCATTTTGGGTTTATTGACAATATCGTCTGATCATAAAGCTTAACTTTCCTTTTAAATTGCTTTGAGGCCTGTGCCAATGTCTGACTGACAAATGTGTACATATGTGTATTTTCTTCAACAATGTAAGAGTTTGTCTGGCTCTATGGTTTGGGAATTTTAATTTGAAAACAATGTGATGGTCTAGTTCCAATGCTCATAGTTCAGGACTGAAATGGTATCTCCTCCTGTCTCCTGCTCACAGGCCCTAGCCAAGCAGGACACAGAAACTTGAAAAGTTAGCATAAAAGGACATTTTTGCATATGCTCCTTGCCTGGTAAATTTGCCCCGATGGGTCAATATGCAAACTGTATTTGCCTTTATCATCTCGTTTTTTAAGACTTCATAGGTTACCAAATACTTTTACATCCATTTTTCCATTTGATCCTCAGAACAGCTCTGTTGGGTTGAAGCAAGGCAGTGGTTCAAATCCCACTTTACAGATGAGTAAACTGAGGCTCAGACTGACTTCCTTGAGGCTTCGCATAGACTCTAACCCAGCTCTTCTGAGTCACAGAATCCAGTGGTCATCAACTGCTCTGCCAGCACTGGGCAGGTGTCAGGTGAGAAAAGACAGCAGCAGAGGGAGGACATCGGCTGGCCTCAGCCCCTGCAGACCCCTTGCATCACTCCCTGGCCTCTTTGGCTACTGTGTTAGCCTGGGCTCTCCAGAGAAACAGAATCAATAGGATATACATGAATATAGATATACAAGAGGAGACTTATTATGGGGATTGGCACATGTGATGGTGGAGGCCAAGAAACCACACCATCTGCCATCTGCAAGTTGGAGAACCAGGAAGGCTGGTGGTGTAATTCAGTCTGAGTCCAAAGGCCTGAGAACAGGGGGCAGGAGGCGCACTGGAGCAAATCTCAGAGTCCAAAGGTTCAAGAGCAGGAGCCCCAGCATCTGACGACAAGGGAAGATGGATGTCCCGCTCAAGCAGAGATTGAGAATTTGCCCTTCCTCTGTCTTTTTGTTCTATCTGGGTCCTCAATGGAGTGGAGATGCTCGCCATCCATATTGGTGGGGTGGATCTTCTTTACTGAGTTTTCTGATTCAAATGCTCATCTCCTCTGAAATCCCCCTCACAGACACAGCCAGAAATAATGTTTTGCCAGCTGTCTGGGCATCCCTTAGCTCAGTCAAGTTGACATATAAAATTAAACATCACAGTCATCCTCTGAAAAATGGATGACTAGACTATGAATTCTTCCAGAGGGCCTGCTATGGACTGAATTGTGCCCCTACCCCCCTTTATGTGTTGAAGCTCAGCAATGGTTAATCCCAGGGTCTTCAACTTGCTGACAGCCTGTTGTAGGACTTCTCAGCCTCCAGGATCTCATGAGCCCATTCCCCTAATAAATATCCTCTCACATCTCTCTCTCTGTATCTATCTATCTACATACGTGCACACACACACAAATATATCTTATTGATTCTATCTCTCTGAAATACTCTGACTTATATAAGCCCTAATCCCCAATGTGAGTGCATTTGGAAATAGGGCCTTTAAAGACGTAATTAAAATTAAGTGAAGCTATAAGGGTGGGCCCTTATCCAATGTAACTGGTGTCCTCATAAGAAGAGAGACACTATGATGTGTGTACACAGAGAAAGACCACATGAGGGCACAAAGAGAAAGCAGCTATCTGCAAAACAAGCAGAGAAGCCTCAGGAGAACCAACCCTGCCAGCACTTTGATCTTGGACTTCCAGCCTCCAGAACTATGAGAAATAAACTTCTGTTGTTTAAGCCACCATTGGGGCATTTTGCTATGGCAGCCTTAGCAAACTAATACAGGGCCCCACCATAGTCACCTTGCATCCCTCATGCCTGGTGGCTGGGTAACATGGGTGGGGTAGGCTTTGGATGGTTCAAAATACCAAAGCCCTGTCTTCCTTAGAGCATATTATTGCCTGCCTGAGGGCAGTACCATAGTGAGAGCACGACTATCTCGAGGGTATGCAGGGCCCCAGGCAAACATTTTTTGACAAGGTCATATCTATATAAAAATTTGAATGAAAAATGGATTATAAAAAGCCTGAGACTGTATGAGGCACAGTTGATTCTCCTTATTTTGCAGTAGTTATGTTTTATCAAGTCACCACGAACACTGAACTAGTAAACACTAAAAATCATTTCTCCTAGAGACAGTACAGGGTTAGGTTCCTATGAGCTTCTGGTCACATTGTCATCAACTGATCAACACATAACCTTGTTTTATGTGTGTTTCTATTTAAAAAACCCTTATTTAATAGATATTACTGATTCATTAACGTGGATCTCACGGCCAACAGCACTGTAACTCAGGCCCGAACAAAGTTTATCTAACACATGCATTTTCTCCATAAGGCACATCACAGCTTCCTTGGGCTTAGAAACATCAGGCAGCGCTTCACTACTATACTCGGGGGCCACTTTAACACAGCCAAATCATCCACAAAAAACACAAAAATAAGAAAAAAACACAGCAATAAATAGACTACAAAGAGGACACTTGTTTACAGTGTGAGAGCAGAAACCAGTAGGCAGTGTACACCTCACCTTCTGTGACCTCTGCTGGGAACTTGTACTTTGGGCGACTCAAATTTTTCATCATTCTGTGCATGTTTGCAAAAGAGAACAAAAGCATCGTGAGTATTGATTTGAGGGTTGCAAATGAATTTTAGCTAGTGGCTGAATTTGCGAATGTAGAGTTCACAAATAATGAGGATTGACTATATGGTGGGCAATTTTACGAAGGCACTGCAGAGTGCAGGAAGCATGGTCAGGGCGTGGCAGAAGTCCAGGCAGAAGATTGTGGAGGTGCACATTTCTGGTGGGCATGTAAATCAGTGGACCTCCTTTGGAGAGCATTTGGTAGTAACTACCAAAGCTAAATACACATATGCCCTGTGCCCAGAAAATCCTCCCCTGGTTGTTTATCCAGCAAAAATGAGTGCTTCTGTTCACCAAAAGAGTTGTACAAAAATGTGCATAGCAGCATTATTCATAGCAGTGAAAAACTGGAAACAGTTGGAGTGTCCATCAGCAGAAGATTTGGTAAGTAACTTATGGCATGTTGCACCTGTTGCACCCAACAACAGGGATTAATTTCCCAGGCTTTATGTTTAGCAAAGAAGTGGGCACAAAAAAATACATACTGTACTGTTCCATTATATGAGGTTCAAAAACAGGCAAAATGAATATATTATGGTGGAGGTCAGATAGGGGTTACCTTTGAGGGGGTATTGACTGGGAAAGGGCACAAGGGAGCCTTCTGGGAGTACTGGACATGTTCGAAATCTTGACTGGGTGGTGGTCGCATGGTATATGCATATGTAAAAACTTCTGGAGCTGTACATTTAAGATTTGTACACCTTCCGTATGTAAGATACACAAGGTACTTCAAAAAGTCCGTGGAAAAATAGAATTAAAAGATAATACGGATCTTTCCACAAATATTTTGAATACCCCTCACATGTCAATTAGAAAACTTAGAAGAAGGGTGTGTATGTGTGAAGGAGGGAGAGACTGAGAGATCTATAGAGAAATGGTTGGACCACATTGGTGGTGATGGTGACAGTGAACCATGGGCTAATGGAACTAATTGGAGAGATGCTTAGGTGCTAGAGCTTAACATTAACCTTACAAAGTAGGTCTCACTGCCCTCATTTAATAAAGGAGGAAACTGAGGCTCAGAGAAAGTAGGTGGTAGAGTAGGGACTTGAAGTCCACTCTGATTTATTCCAAGGCTGGAAGCATCCCACTTGCTTGTGGAATGTGACCCTGTCCTCTATTCTTGGGAAGCACTGCTGCACCGAGGCTATCAAGACAATCCTATTTCCCTTGCCAGAGGGTGGTTCAGAGGCTGACAGGGGACCAAGGTCTTCTCAACCAGATATGAAGAGAGGTTTCTGAGTAAGTTGTCCATACTTTCAAAGGAGCCACAGGAGTGCACAATTCTCTTCTGTCTGGGGACATTGGTGTGCAGGACATGTTGGCTGGAAGTGCAGCTGCCATCTCTAGAGCACAAGGTAGAGTAGCCAAGGCTAAGGCTGACACTCAGAGGGGCAGAGTGGAGAGATGGAACAACCTGGATACTGAGGACACCTTTACCACCACCTTAACCAATCCTGGAAACTCCCTACCTAGGGCTTTCCTGAGTCCTTCAGGCCTGTCTTAGAGCCAGCCCTGCCCCCCAGGTTCTAACACTACCTGTACCTTACAGCATTCCTGCAAACACCAAAGCAAGCCCTTGTCAAAGGTGGGAGACAGGCAGCTGAGGAGGGTTTGGGCGAGGCTGTGGTAGATCTCAGAAGGAAGTGTGCAAGTATGCTGGGCAGGGGAGGGTGTGCAGCATGGAATTCACCATAGGTGCTACTATGCCCCATGCCACATGTCCCCTTGGTGCACTGCTGATTCTGCTCAGCTATCACCCACAGTGGGTGGTTCTTGTGCATGCCAATGGCTCTCTGCCTCAAGCACTCACTGTGTCTCTTAGCACCCTAACTATGTGGGCTCATTCATCCCAAGAGTGGGTACAGTCCAGAAGTGTGTGTGTGGTGGGGGGGCTAAGGCCTCCGGGGCCACGCCTTGGAGAAGACAGCCCCCAGCATGGATCTCCATAATCCCTGCCTCCTCTTTGCTGCCCCACATCATACCAGAGTTGACCCGTGTGGCCCACAGCACATAGCAGAGGTGACAGTGTGTCACTTCTGCGACTGGATTTTAAGATTGCAGCTTCTGTCTCAGGTGCTCATTATCTGTCTTTCTGGCCCTCAGACTGCTCATTCTGGATGGAGCCATGCTGTGAGCAGCCCTGTGGAGAAAGCCACAAGGCAGGGAACTGAGGTCTCCTGCCAACAGCCATGTGAGTGCACCATCCTGGAAGTAGAGTCTCCAGCCCTGATCACGCCTTCAGAGACCACAGTCCTGGCTGACAACTTGACTGCAACCCTGCAAGAAACTGAACCAGAACCACGCAATGATACCACTCCCAGATTCCTTACTCAGAGAAATGGTGAAACAACAAAGGTTATGGCTTAGGCCATTAAATTCTGGGCCACTGAATTGTTACTCAGCAATAGATAGTTAATACAATTTGTAATCAATCAGGGACAGGAATAAATGGCTCAGCCTTCCATCCCATGAAAGGACAATTCTACACGGTCATTCAGAAGGTTTCCACTGGGATTTAGCCTTAGTTGCCATAGTGAAAACTAGTTCAATAACACATCTCTTTTTGACTTTCCCTTTGATCCTGTCTCTTCTTCACTCCAAATTCCCAAATAAACAACCTGCACCCAAATCCTTGTCTCAGGCTCTGTGTTGGGGAAAATCAAAACTAAGTCAGGGCACTGCATGTGCAAAAGCTTAGAAGCTATCATGAGGGGAACAGGGGTCAGAACTGGTTGGCATGAAAGTTTGGGGGACAGACATCCCAGAAGCTCCAGATTCATGCCCTCCCCTTTTATTCGTTTTTTAGGGCTGCTCTAACAAAGCACCACAAACTGCTCTGGAGGCTGGAGGTCTGAGGTCAAGGGGTCAGCAGCATCATGCTCCCCCTGCGACTCTGAGCAGAGTCCCTCATTGCCTCTCCTAACTTCTGCTGGTGGCCGGCAATCCCTGGAATTCCTTGGCTTGCTGCTGCATCTCTGCAATCTCTGTCTCTGTCTTAATTTGGTGTTTTTACTGTGGGTTTCTAGCCATTTGTTTTCCCTTCTCGTATGAACACCAGTCACTGTATTGAATTAGGGCGCGCTTTTCTCGAGTATGACCTCATCTTAACTTGGTCACGTCTGCAAAACCCGGTTCCAAATAAGGTCATCTTCTGAGGTTCTAGGTGGACAGGAATTTTGGGCAGATGCTCTTCAAGCTAGTCTACTCCACTTAAGACTGAACAAATCTTATTCGCCTACTTGAAGGGGCTAGATGCCGAGTTGCCCGCATCTTCAGCAGCAGCGGGGAGAAAACAGAACATTGTGTCTTGGCTTTCCTACCGACTCGCAGGATTCAGAAGATCACTGTGCCTGCCTGGGCCTCCGTTCTCTGATCTAAAACAGGACTGGTCAGCTCCCTGCTCCAGACACTTGTGAGGACCCAGTGGGAAAAGGGCCACAAGTGGTGAAGGGACCGCCCAGGTGATGTCCTGGCTTCAGCACTGTATCCCCATGCCCTGGGCTGCCTCCTAGACCTGGTTTATGAGCCACACCGAAACCTGGGCTGCACGTGCTCTTGGGGACCGGGGATGGGGCCGCCTGTGAGCACGAGGATCTGCTCATCCTTCTGGTGAGCTGCTCAAAGATGGGATGGGAAGGGCAGCTTTCTCACTTTTGAAAGTGACAGCATCATTTCCTAATTATCACATTTGGAGGAACAGATGGGGAAGCATGTGGAGGAATTATGAGCTTTTTTAAAAGGGGAGGAGCATGTTTTCTAAAGAAAGTTACCACAAAACATTTCCACCCAGTTGTCCCGAAAGCATTTGGGATTTATGAGGCATTTAGTAAATAGGACGCTTTTGTACAGATGAGGAAACAGAAGTGGGTGAAGGGAGGCAGGATGAATATGCATTGAACACCTGCCAAGCACTTTACCTCATTAGTACCTTGAATACCGGCCCTATGAGGCAGGTATTATGATCTACAGTTCAAAAACAAGAAGCCGGAGGCTCAGCTATGGAGAAGTAGAGCTGGGATTTGAACTCAGGATTGCCTGGTCCCAAAGATCCCTTTAGGGTTTGCCACATGGAGGTGAATGCAGCATGGGTTCTGCCCTTTTCTGCTCCTTGGGTTAATGCTCATGTGGGCAGAAGAAACCCTGAAACCATTTCTCAAAAAGTTAAACAGAGAATTGCCGTATGACCCAGCAACTCCTCTCCTAGGTAGATATCCCCCAAAATTGAAAGCGGCAACTCAAACTGGTAGTGGTACACCAACATTCATAGCAGCATCATTCACAATAGCCAAAGGGTAGAAGCAACCCAAGTGCCCATTGATTGGTGAATGGAAAAATAAAACATGGTGTAGACATACACTGGAATGTTCTTTAGAGCAATGAAACACTGATACATATTGCAGCATGGGTGAACCTTGGAGACATTATGCTAAGTAAAAGAAGCCAGACCCAAAAGGACAAATACTGCGTGGTTCCGCTTATATGAGGTGCCAAGAGTTGTCAAATTCACAGACAGAAAGTAGAATAGTGGTTGCCAGGGGCTGGGGGGAGGGAGGGAATGAGGACTTAGTGTTTAATGAGTACAGAGTTTCACTTTGAGATAAAAACGTGCAAGAAATATATAGCGGAGATAATTGCACACATTGTGAATTTACTTAATGCCACTGAATTGATCACTTAAAAAGGAATAAAGTGGTAAATTTCATTTTATGTATGTTTTGCTACATTTTTTTAAAAAGCTCTGGGCAGGACAGGTTCCTTGCAGACCTTTGGGGAGTCTGGGCTGGGAAGAGATGAATTCTTACGGCCAGACCTGGGTGGGAAACTTTCTTGGAAGGAATGAGAATTAGCTGGGTCTTGAAGGGTATGTGGATTTTGTGGGCAGTTTTGGAAAAAGAAGGGCATTCCAGGTCATGCAGGAGGCATGGCATGACAATGACTTAGGAGATTGCAGGCCTGCAGATGGGCGTGAAGAATCCATGCGGGTACAGGAGGGGACGGGGGATGCATGTGCAAGACTGGGCACGGTTCCATGTGCTGGAGCCACATGGTGCATAATGGGAGAAGAGCCTGGGGACATGAGTGCCAGGCTGAGCATCAGGACATCAACCAGGGCATGCCACCTCCACCTGAGGTTGAGCATGGGGGATACCAGCAGCATGGTGTTGCATAGAGACGCCTGCCCCAGCAGAAATGGGCATCAAGAATGGAAGCACTTAGGAATTCCAGGTGACAGCTCTGGTGTCCCTCCATCATGTCCTCCCACCACCTGGTCCCACTGTCCTGAGACAGGCTTGTAAGGCTGGCCGTGCTTCTCTCTCTCCACTTCTGGGGGCCTCTGCTGCCAAGATCTGCACAAGGTGCTGCCACAAAGTAACACTGGCTATTGGCTAACAGGAACCGCTGCCTTAGCACCTGTTGGAATCATTTTGATGGGCTGAGTCCCGAATAAGCATCAATCAACACTTAGAGTGGCAAAGGAGGATTTGCACCCAACTGTCTAGAGTAATATTACGGGCACAGAAGAGTCCCTTCACTCAGCCGATCACAAATGCTCACCGTGTGCAAACACATGCCCATAGCACAGTTGCTCATGTCTGCCTGGCATGTCTCTGTTATGAAGTTTCCACACCTCGTGTCTCTTGACCCCCTCCACGGCACTGCAAGGGGACTATTTTATCTCCATTTGACAGATGGGGCGGGGGCAGGACTTGTGTCTCTGGTCCAGGTGTCCTGACGTCACCATTCCTGCTCTTCTGCTGCTCAGCTCCTTGGCCTGGACCCAGCTGACCTCTCCAGCTTGGTGCCCTCCTGGGGCCCTCCTGGATGATGTGGCTCCCCAAACACAGCTCCTGTGTTTCCTCCTGCACATGTTTGTTTGTGGTTTTCCCTCTGCCTGATTTGCTTTCCTCATATTTGTCTTTCAGTCCTTGAGCTCAGCTCCTGCTTTGATGGGGACTTTAAGGAGCAGCCCCAAAGAACGGGGCTTCACTTCCCCCAATCCCTTCCCCTCTCCATGGCCTGGGAAGACTCTCCCACTCAACACACAGGGAGAGCCTGCTCCTGGTCCAAAGACCCCGGCTGGTTTCTTGATTCTGACAATTGGAGTATGACGGTGGCTGTGTTACCTGCTTGATCTGAGCTTCTGTCTTTGCCTCTGTAAAATGCAGGGAAGAATAATGCCTGGCCATCCTGTGATGGGTTTCAAACCAAAATTAGATGATGTACCGTACACCTGTTAGAATGGCTAAAAAGAGAAAAAACAAAGCAGAACCCCTGACAACACCAAGCACTGGTGAGAATGTGGAGCAACAGCAATTGTAATTCGCTGCTGGGGATGCAAAACGGTGCAGCCACCTTGGAAACAGCCAGGCGGTTTCTTACAGAGTGAAACATGCATTTACCATAAGACCCAATAATCGCACTGCTGGCTTCTTACCCAAGAAAGCTGAATATTTATGCTGCCATAAGAACTAGTATGCGAATGCTCACACACGGCTTTATTCCTACTCTTCAAGTACTGGAAGCAACCTAAGTGGTCTTCACCTATTGGCAGGATAAATTAACTGGAGCGCCCACACCACGGAATATGTGACATTCTGAGAGAAGCAAAGCCACAGGGACAGAAAATAAATCAGTGGCTGCCAGGGGCTGGGAGTGGGGAGAGGGGTTCACGACAAAGGAGTGCAGGGAAATTTGGGGGTGATGAAATTGTTCTGTATCTTGATTGCCACAGTGGTTTCATGATAGAAGTGTGTATCAAAAAGAATGAATTTTTACTATATGTAAATTTTGCCCCAATTTAAAAAATGAAAAGGAAACTAATTAGAGAATGAATGTAATTGCACTTTGGAGCTCTGGGCAGATGGAGGAATGATTATCTCCCCTCATCTCTTGCTGTTGTTATATGATCGACTCCTGTGACCCAACCACACATACACACACACACACGCACGCACGCACGCACACACACACACACACACACAGCATATGGGAGACTGTCCAGAGCAGGGTGCCTCCCAGCTCCCTTCCCCAGCCTGGCACCCTGCAGGTGCCTGGCATTCTGGGCCTCGTGCTGACCACCAATGGGACAGACTCCCACTCGACTATCAGCCCATCAAAACCCCAGGTGTGAGCCCCACATACAACTAAAATTAATTCTGAGATGGGGAGAAATGGGAGGAAGGGGCAGGAAATAAAGAAAAAAATAAGGGTCAGAGCTCATCGCTGACCTAGCCTGAGTTTTTGCCTGTGCAGGTGGGTGAGAACAGTAAGAAGACCCAGTTATGTCAAAGGGAGGCAAAGGGCACCTGCCGGCTTTGAGCCTGGGCTGAGAGACAGAATGCTTCCAGCTCCCTCTCTGAGCTTGGGAAACAGCCTTTGTCTTCTGGGCCTCAGTTTCCCCAGATAAAAGACATGAGGGAATCGGTCATGTCAAAACTCCTGGGATCCTCTGGCAATGCCAGAGTGGCACACACAGAGTTGGCATGTGACATCTACTTGATTAATCTCAGATGTGTGGTTGAGGTTCAAGGACTGAGGGGGTTCAGTGCTACAGACTTCCAGCCGTATAGAAGTTGAGTGGAGTAGACTGTGAGCTGAATCCGGTACTGAAGACGGTGACAAGCCTCAGCAGACAGATTTTTCTCTGGCTTCAAGCCTCTTCCTGAAACAGAACACCTTGGACAGTTCCAAGATTTCTTGCGTGATCATCAAAGACCACATCTGCATGCAAAAGCCACAAAAGCCTTTGTCAGGTGCACAGATACTAAAGGAACGTGCCCTGCTGTTGATCTTGTCGAAGAGCAGGAGTGAGGATGAGAATTGCCATTGCCAGTGCCAGTTCTGTGCCAGGAACTTTTGCATAAGCGACTTAAATTCTCTCCCAGCAGGATGAGCAACTGTCACTGGGGCTGTGATCTCCCCCGACACTTCCTGTAAGCACCAACCCAAACCCAAGTGCTCTGACACACCATCCTCTGCTAATCCTTTTCACAAATTACACACTGTCCCTAAGAGGTGCAGTCACCCCAGGATGCCATATCTATGGATCTCTATGTGTAGGTGACTCCCCAACCCCTCTGTCCAGCCCACATCTCTCCTAATGGCTCTTGTCACCATCCAGCTGTCCAGGCCCCCATCACTCGATGTTCTCTCCATTCCCTCTCCAAACTCAACATCTTACTCTCACATCTTTTCCTCTTTGATTCCCTGTCTCGTGATGCCACCTCCATCTCCTCAGCTGTGCATGCCAGAAACCTGGGCACTACCCTTGCCACCCTCCTGCCAGTCACAAAGTCCATTTGAGTATTCCAGTGTTGATTTCTTGTATGTCTGTAATCTCACCACGTCCCTCCATCCCAGCTGCCATTGCCTTATGTCTGGCCACTGGTATTACTTACAGGAACCAGGACTCCAGCATTCCCCGAATGGGTCTCTGTAAAAAGCTAATCTTGATCAGTTGCCTCTCCCACTCAAAGCTCACCAATGGTTCCCCTCGGAAGGTGCTGTGGGTTGAATGTGCCCCCTAAAGGTTCATGTGATCAAAACAGTGTTAAAAGGGTGGGAAATCCTATTACAGTAATTGAAAGGTGGAGCCTTGAAGAGGTGATTAGATTGTGAGGACTGTACCATCCACTGATGGTTTAGTGAGTGGTAATGGGCATGGTTCAGCCAGCTTTAAGAAGAGAGCAAAAGTGAGGGGTCAGCTCTCTCTCTTGCTCAGCTTATCCTTACCACGTGACACCCTGCATCACTATAGAAGGACCTCACCAGATGCCCCCAGATCATGGGCCTCCCAGCCTCTGAACTGTAGGAAATAAATTCTATTTCTTCATAAATTGTCTAATTTAGATATTCTGTTGTAAGCAGCAGAAACAGACTAATACAGAAGGCTTTATTTTTTGTTCTCACACTCCTGGAACTTGGGGTGGAGCCCAGGGAGCTGTCTGGGTGACCCTAGACATATCCAGGTTTACAGTGGTTGGCCTGTGTGACCCTTGCTTACTGTCCAGCCTCTTGCCTGGAGTTCCCAAAGCAGACTGTCTATTCCATGAACACAGAATCTTATTGGACACAGCTTCCCAGAGTGCCCACACGTCTGTGACTCAGACATCTGCTCCCTGTACCGGGACACCCATCTCCCCTCCTTTATCCCATGGAAGCTCCCTCCTGTGGAGACCCAGGCCACAGCCCTGCTCTGTCCAGGAGCTTCCTGCCCTGGCGGCTGTCCCTCCCTGTGCCCCGCACTGTGCATGTCTCTTGTCAGAAACTTACCACGGGCACTGTCAAGCCACTGACCACAACTCCGAGCTCCTAGTTAAGAACTGGGCCTTTTTTCCCCAAGCATCCAGCAAAGGGTCAGAACACGGCAGGTATTTAGTAAATATTTCTCTAAATGTACAGTCTCACCTAGCTTTCAGATTTCAAAAACCTTCTTAGTGGAGTGTAACATGCATAGGGAAAGCTATTACTCTCGCCTCCAGATCCAGACCTCATCAACACCCAGCACCACCTGCCCCCAAAAGGCAACCACCTCTGGCTTCTAGAACCGGTTTGTTCTCACTTCTGATCTTTACGTGGATGGAGTCATATCATGCGTACACTTTTGTGTCTGTTTGTCCTCCTGGTTACGCTGGTGAGATTCACCCAAGTTGTGAGGTTCGTTGAGGTCACAGGCATCAGTCATCTGTTCATTCTCATTTCAACCTTCAGATTTGTTTTATAGCAGAAGGGTTCCCCAGAAGAATTTCCTGCCTATGGGGATCGTGGAGTCCTGAGCTCCCTGTTCCCCATCCCATGACCGTGGTGAGAGTCAGCTCACCCCTCTCTGGCCTCCCCCCCACGTCCGTGGAGGGTGGGCTCCAAGGATTTCTTGGGCACCTTCTGGCTCAGGTCAGCTCTGCCTCCAGCTCTTCATGCCGTGAGCCCTTCTCCCCTCCCCACAGAGATGACCTCAGGCTGGGGGAATGCCAGGCTGGAGGCCTGATTCGATTAAGGGGGAATGAGGGGCTTCGTGAAGCCACAGGGCAGGCGTGCCACCACACTGACCCCACAGTGGCTGGTGATAATGGAGTTCGGGCCGGCGCTGGGGCTGGTGTTGGCCCCAGCAAACCTGATTACAGGGTCTCTGGCCACAGCCTGCCTGCATCTCTCAGAGAGAGCAGGCTTTATTACCCCAGGCAGGTCCCTGGACAGGCAGGTTAAATTGAATCAGGCCCTGGTCCCTGGCACCATGTGAGCCATTCACTGGCCCTGCCGTCCCCTAGCAAAACAGGCCCCCAGCCATATGGTTGTGTGGGTGAATTGGGAGGATTTGTGGGCCGTGACCAGGCCCCGCAGCAGCCTGCACAGGCCAGTTCAGAAGAAGGGCCCACTCCAAGGCCCTCGGGCCCATGCTGGGCTCAGGGAGGGATGTTGGGCCTGACAGTCACCAGGATTGGCTGAGCAGAGAGAACACAGGTGGGGAGACAGCAGCCCCGTTTTGGTCCCAGCCACATCAAGCCATAGCAGTGGAAACTTGAAGGACTGCTTAGCCTCCCTGTCTGTGGCCTCCCATGTGCTAAAACAATAGTGATCCTCTCATCCCGGCTGCCTTGCAGGACTGCTGGAAGGCTGATGTGACATGAGTACCATGGCCTGGGAAGGGCTGGGCCTGAGGAAGGGCTCAATCTTAGTCTGAGGCTGCTATGGGGTTAGAAGGGGACCCATGGACTGCGGCAAGGTCGTGAGGGCCTCAGGCAGAAGCACCAGCATGCAGTTGCCCCTGTTTGCCAGCCCTGGCAGGAATCCCCCTGACTTCTGGGCTACCTGTATGGCTGGCTCAATCTCTGACAGATGCCTGCTCCTATGACACTATCCTAGCCATAGGGGGCAGGGCTGGAGAGACCCAAGACACCACACCCTGATTTATGGATGAAGAAACTACCCTTCAGAGAGGCAAAGTCATCTGCCCAATATCAGAGGCAGAGGGGGACTGGAATTCAGATCTCCTGGCCCCCAGGGCAGCAGCTGTACTCTACTCCTTGCTTTAGAGACAAGAAGCCCGTGGCCAGGGAGGGGAAGGGACTCCCCGAGGCACCTAAGAAGGGCCTGACCCCAACTCTGGCTGCTTTGGCCCCCGCATGCTCAGGGGTCCCAGCCAGGGTGGCTGCTTAAAGACCAGCGCACGGCGAAGGGTCATTGTGTGGGAGGCCTTTGCGCTGAGGTCTTAAAGGCCCAGTAGAAACACAAACACAAATTCTTGAATACAGGGTTGGCTGCTGCAACAAGTGTGTTAAACTCAGGTGGTGCAGCTCCAGCCCCAGGCAGGTGAGGCACCTCTGGTCTCTCCTTCTCATCCCGCCCCACACTGGGTCTGCTCCCTGATCCGTGCACCTCCAGGTCTCTGTCCCTCAGGTGGGATTGATGGGGGGTCCACCAGTGAACCCCCTGGAGCCCCACCTCAGCATGCTGTCTCCCTGCTCCCGTTTCCATGGAGAAACCTCGGGGCCCGTTGATCAATGCTCATTTGAGGCTTTCATTAGCCTGCACATTGGAATAAGTTTTGATTCAAACATGACACTTTTTAACGCAGTGAAAAACTCATTTTGTACAAAACCCCATTATGTGGAACAGACACGCGGGCTGATGGCCAATTTAGTTAATAGAGCTTTGCAGCTGACATTGAATTAAATCTGCAAAGCAGCTTCGTTTTCCCCAGAAGAGTCACGTGCAGATCCGCAGTGGCCGGGGATGCAGAGGGAAGGCTGCCCCCTCCCACCCCACCCACCCAGCTTCTGCCGTGCCTTCGGCCCACAGACCAGGACATGTAGACAGTTGTTGCTCCCAAACCTCTCAGGGTCTCTGGTGCTCAGGATCTCCGGGCAGGGATCACACCTTCTCCTGAGTGCTGGCACCCTCGCCCTCGTGCCATGCTGCTTGCTGTTCTTTGGCTGCACCATGCTCCCTCTGGCCTCCTGTACTGCAGGTGCAGGGCCATCCCCAACCTCATCTGCCTGGCACCGTCCTCCAGCCACGAAGAATGCAGCTCTGGGTCACCTCTTCTGTGGCACTTTCCATGATACCTCTTAGGACCTCTTTGACGCTCCCTTATATTCCTCAGTTAAAATGCATTTCATGTTATGCTAAATATCAGTGCAATATCTATCTCCTAATCTTTAATTGCCTCACATCACTGCTAATTCTTTCTGAGCCTCTGTCTTCTCTATAAAATGGAGACAATAACTCCTACTGAGATGCTGAAAAAATTTATGTGAATAGATGGTGGACAGTGGCACGATTCAGGGCCCCACTACTTACCAGGTGAGTGACACCGTTTCTTAGCCTCTGTGAGCCTGCATTTTCTTACCTGAGCAAGGCACGTGGTGAGAATACAGACCTCGCTGGTTTGCTGGGAGGATTAAATGACTTAGTCCACAAGGGGTACTTGGAATAGCACTTGATAGACATTAACCATTTGCTCTTTGGACTGAAACCCCCACCCCTGGCCCTCTCTCTGGATAATGACGAGACGCTCTAGACTGTGGGCCAGAGGGCAGTGCCAGCTGCGCACACGCCCTCCTGGCCACTCACGGGCCCTCCTGGCCTGACACAGCTCCAGTGGCTCCTAGGATGGGCCCGTGCACTCCTGTCATGTCAGGTTTCTCACGACAGCCACTATGCAGTCCCAGGACCCGGGAGCCGGTTTCTCAGGAGACATTGCTGTCTGCCTGGACGGGGCCTGCTTGGCTGCCTGAGCCCCCCAGCCCCCTGCTCTCTTCATGTGGGTCTGACCCCAGCACCCTCACCTGAACTAGGGGACACCTTGGAACTCGTTCTGGTTCTTCCACTGACCTCTTGCGGTAACCTCAGAGAAACCACTTCCCACTTTTCAGCCTCAGTTTCTCCTCTTATCAATGTTTAGCTGGGAGAGAGGGCGGGAAGCGACCCAGAAGAGTTACTGTAAACCTCAGAGTGCGTTAAAGTGGCCCGGGTTACGGGTGAAGATTTCTGGGCTGCAGTGCAGAGGGTGCATATATGCGCGGTCCATGTGAGAAACATGCACTGGGGGATGACAGGAGGCACTGAAGTGGGCGCTGTGAGCTTGTGTGGCCCCCCAGACCCCTCCTGAGCCCTGGAGCCCTCAGGTCCTGGCTGCTGGGAGTGTGGGGAGCTCATAGCTCCCTGGGGATGCTCCACGCACTGTGACTGCCAGGGTCACATCCTCTTCCCAGAGCAGCCTCATCCAATGACTGGCAAGGCCCAGCCCCTTCTGTGTCCGAGCAGCTCTGCAGGGCCTCCGGGCTTCAGAGCACCCGGGGAATAGGCTGAGGCCTTTGCTGTGGCCCCATCTCAGTGCAGTTTCTCCCTCCATCCAGGCCTGCATCCCTCACTCCCCAGGGAGTCCTGCCCTGCACCAGTGCCTCTCCAGACCTCACACAGTAGTCACGGGCACTCAGTTGGCCTATTGCCTGTGGCAGTGCCCCGTGCTGGTGCAGAAATGCATTATAGCCATACGTAGTCCAGTCGGAATGCAGACAGTGGGGCCAGGCCTCCAAGAAGAAGAGTTTGTACAAACCACAGGAGTGTGCAGGAGACAGGCCCTGGTCCTGCTGGGGTGGGCGACCCACGGAGAGCTGGTTTCTAGAAAGGAGGCAGTGCTGAGACTGGCTTTGAAGGGAAACCAGGATTCTGCCAGGTGTGTCAGGGGAGCGGGCACAAGGGAATGGTCAAAGAGACTTGTACTTCACCCTGGAGTGGCTGTTCCCTTTCCTGGGAAACCAGCGGCTCAGGAAGGATGAGAGGAGACACAGGGGATAGGGACAAGCTCTCGCAGCAGGAAAACATTGTTTCCCCCACACTAAGCAAGCGGTAGAGAAATGGTGCCGTGGCCACCAGCCAGTGCTGGCAGAGGAGCTCCCGGTTGTTGCACCTGCACACCCAGCACAGCCTGGGAGATAATTTTCAACAACTGTCCTGCCACAGAACCCTCCAGAGCCTGAGGCATGAGCAGCAAGACAGCATGTCTAGGAGCCTTGGCACCATGTCACAGCTGGGGGGCTGACCGCACTCAGGAAGGCAACAGCCTGGCCTTCAGCTCAGAGGCAGGGCGTCCCAACAGCCGCGCACAGCACCTTAGGTGTCATGGTGTTACCTGGAAAGTCCCACCTCCCCAGGAGGATGGAAGTTCCTCCAGTGTGAGGACGGTGTGGAATGCAGTCAGCTCTAATTAATCCATGGCAAGGCCAGCAGTGGTAAAGTCCACGTCCCCGAGCCGGGCCCCGCGCTGGGTCCTGCAGGGACAGAAGTGAGCAGCATGGAGTCCTTGCCTTGGGCGAAGCAGTCTGGTGGGAGAGAGGGACGCTTTAGCAATGAGCAGTGAGATGGCCAATACAGAGGTAACATGGGGGTCCCAGCACATGGCGGGCACCACAGGGAGCAATGGAGGAAGAGTAGGAGTTAGCAGGGCGAGGGCAGGAGGTCAAAGGAAGAGCAAACAGCACGTGCACAGCCCCAGAGCGAGAAGAACGCCCGCCGTAGAGAGAGAGAGAAGACGGTCTGTGGAGGTGGCAGGTGCAGATGGCCAGAACCCCAGGGGCGCCGGCCTCGGGAGCCCAAGGAGCCTCTGGATGGTTCCGAGCAAACCGTAAAAACGCCTTTTCATGAGCATCACTTGGGTTTCTACACTGAAGATGGCTCCAAAGCTTGAAGCCCAAGCCGAGGAGCCCTGATTTGACCTAAAGTGAATAAGAAACACTTTGTGAATCATTTGATGCCAAATCTGTGCTAAGGCCACACACCACAGTCCCTTTCTGTGAGCCCTTCCCATGGTCATGGCCCAGAAGAGGTTGGCAGGCTCTACTGGGCATGGCAGTGGCCCAGTATCCTGAGAAACCCTATTTTCCTTTTTGTTTCCACTATTTCCTGGTGGAAGCAGAAAAATCCTAGAGTGCACTCCTTGTGGAGTTAGTAAAGTCACCAAGCTTTTCAATAGAGTTTTCTCCTTTCTCTGATGAGATGCACAGAGCAGGAATGGGGAGTGGGGAGAAAATGAGGGGATGGAGGGAGGGATGGAAGGTCTGAGTGCAAGAAGAGCAAGACTCTTATTTCTCTTAAAAGAAAATCAAGTTTTACCTCCAAACTCCCGAAGCTGGGGGCGCGGGGTTGGTCTCAGCCTTTGAGAATTCCTCCCAGGACATTTCCAGCCACTGGGTGGGGGCATTTCCAGTAGGGTTGGGACAAATCAGTTAGGGTCTAATCAAGAGACAAAAACCATCCAATTATTTGAACACAGAGAATTTCATATAAAGAATTATAAACTAAGCAAAAGGTTGTTAACTCGGTGACTGAAAGGACAGAAAGAACACTCAGCTATCACAAAGGTAACAACCAGGGAAGCAGCCTGCCACCTCTCAGGCTGCAGGAATAGAGGGAAGAGTTTGGGATGTGGAAAACACAGGAGTTTAGAGGAAGGGTCCTGCAAGGACTGAATCCTGGACCTCTGAGGTGGGCCACTGTTTGGCTGGTGCTGGGGTCTCTCAGCTAGGAGAGGGGTCCTGTGAGCCGGGACCCAGACCGCTGGAGGCTGGTTCTGCACGAAGCAAAAAACTGAGAACTTAATTCAGCTGCTGCTACCAGAAGGCACTGCCGCTGCCAGGGCGAGGCAGAGCAGCTGGGCTGACACGAGGAGCAAGTCGTTTCAGCCTTTCAGGCCCCCTGTTGGCAGAGCCTGCTAAGCAGCCAGCTGCTGATGCAGAAATGTGGTTTGCAGAGTCTCAGCTCCAGACCACGGAGCTGACTGTAGACGAGAAAACTGAGCTAACTGGCCAGACTGTCAACTAACATTTTGATATACTGTTTCCAGTCATTTTTCTGTGCATCATCTTAAAACACGGCTTTGATCTTACATGTATAGTTTCACATTTTTTTTGACAGCAGCCCAGTATGGGGAACCTAACCCATGAGGTTATAAGGCTGTCACTTTTTTTTTAATGTATCACATCACAGTGCATTATGGATTGTATTGTGTCCCCCCAAAAAATGTTGAAGTCCTAGTTCCTAGTACCTGTGAATGTGACATTATTTGGAAATAGGGTCTTTACAGATGATTCAAGTAGGATGAGGTCACTGGGGTGGGCCCTAATCCAATGCAATTGGTGTCCTTATAAAAAGGGGAAATTTGGACACAGAAACACACACAGGAAAAATGCCACATGGAGATAGAAGTTATGCTCCTACAAGCCAAGCAAAACCATGAATTGCCAGCAGCTACCTGCAGCTGGGAGAGGCCTGGAGCAGACTCTCCTTCTGAGTCCTCGGAAGGAACCAACACTGCCAACACCTTGATTTTGGACTTCTGGCCTCCAGAACTGTGAGACAGTAAATTTTCATTGCTTAAGCCACCCAGTTTGTGGTCCTTTGTCATGGCAGCCCTGGAAAACTAATAGCAAACTAATAACAAGCAGGAAGAACACAAGTACATTGTTGTGTCATTGTAAACTCCCCCTAAATGTAATTTTAATTACATATGATATGCCACAGAGTTATTAGAGCTTAATTTACCCTATTTTGGACATCTTTTGCTTGTTGTAAACAGCATTATGCAGGGAATATTTTTTCATCATCATCTTGGTTTCTTTCATTCTGAATTATTTCCTTCAGGTAGATTTCTTGAAGTAAAATGACTGGGTCAAAAGATATATAGATTTTTAAGGCTTTTAACAGCACAAAATGTTTTACTGATTATAAAGTTAACACATGTTTATTGTTGATAATTCGCAAAAAAAAGAAATGAAGAGTATGAAAAAGTAAATCACACAAACATTAAATCACACCAGCCAGAGACATCCCATATACATTTAGCTTATCTTTTGCACTTATTTCTAAGGCCCTCACTACGTACTACCAAATTGTTTTCAATAAGTTACATTTGCACCAACAAACAAAAATTGTATATGCGAAAGTCAGTCTTATAGCATACTCACCAGTAATGAATACTATCATAGTTTAAAATCTTTAAGAATTTGGTGAAAATCATGTCATATCAAATCTTGGCATTTGATTTCTTGGGGATTGAATATTTTAAAGTACACTTTAGTTATTTGTTTGAACTCAAGTACATTGTCTATTCATTGTCTGGCTCCTTTTTTTTTTCTTTAATTAGGGTCAGTATTTTTTACATATTTGCATAAGCTCTCTACACATTAGATATTAAGCTTTTGTAACACTGGTTACAGATATTTTTCCTCTTTTTCTAAAAAACTTTTAATATAGGTCATTTTAATGCACATTTTATGCACTCAAATAAAAGTTATGCACATTTTATGTATTTATGTACACATTTTATGTATGTATTTTATATACTTATGTTTCTCTTTGTGATTTTTTTCCATTGCATTTAACCTTAGGTGGTTTTCCCATTCCAAATATAAAGTTATTTATATGTTCTCCTAGATTTCTTATGGTTTCATGTTTTTATTTTTAATTCTTTACTTCATCTGAAATTCATTTGGAGTGTAATATGAAATGAGAATCTAAAGTATTTTTTTAAAAAACGGCTTATAAGTAGTCCTTGTGTTGAAGTGAGCAGGACTGAAGCCATGATGGGACCTAAAATCACACAGGCTGTAGGCAAATTTTAAAGGGACACATTTTTTTTTTCTTGGCATGCATTTCTCTGAGTTTCCTCTTTTCCAATGGTTATTTGATATTTTGAAACTTGGTTATGGGGCATGAGGACATTATTCACGTAAATGTAAAGTTGTTTTCCAGCCAGGCTGAAGCTGCAGACTTGCATGGACTACTCAGACCCTGAGATAACAGCAAAGACAGGAGCAAAAATAAGAGTGAGTCTTGGTGAGATTTGCACCTGTCTCCTTGCATGAAGCCCTTGCTGCTCACATCTCCCTCCCTCCTGCTTTCTATTTTCCCATGTTCCCTTCCTTCAGCCCCCTCTTAAAAACCCCTTGAGTAAACCTGAGTCTTTGAGATGGTTTTAGCCTGGACATTCTCCCGCAGGTTTACCGGAGAGATGGATTAGCCTAACATCTCTCCTCAGGTCACTGGGATTCCTGAATAAAAGCTGACTTCCATTTTCACCAACCTTTGACTTTTAAGTTGTTTATTTTTGAAAGGGGGAAGGCAACTGGACCTGTGTGCCTAGTATCAAATTTTGGGGAGCCAAGCCAGGAGTTGAGGGTCCCAGTAACACCTGCATAATCTATTGAATGGTTGATCTCTCGGTGATGCCCACTTCAGCATACCTCAAATTCTTATGTATTCTAGTGCTAGTTTTCCTCTAGTTCTTCTGTTTCCTTGATCCATATACATTTAAGCTAGCACCTTACTGTCTAGTATTATGTTTTGTAGTTTTTCTTCTTTTCTCTCTCTCTGTAGTTTGTTTTGTTTTTCCCTTAACTACTCACATTTGTTTATCTTCCAGGTGGCATTTGCAATGAGAGGGGCTTCCTTTTGAACCCCTGTCTCCCAAGGTGAAGTCAGTTCCTTCTGCTATGTTCCTGACAACCTTGGAGCCAGCCAGATACAGAAGCACCGAGCCTGTGAGCACTGACCCCCTGCTCAGTTCAGAAATAAGAAATCTGAGTCACTGGAGCCTTGAAAACAGCAAAGGCAAGTCCTGGAGGAAGGGAAAGGACTAAATGCATAGCCTCCTCTCCACCATTCAGGACTGATTCATGTACCTGCCCAGGCCGAAGGTGCATAGCACTTCCCAAGCTTGACAAGAATCACCTGGCACCTGCCTCCATTCCTGAGTCCAACCCAGACCTTGGGTATTAGAATCTCCAAGGGAGCGGCCCCGGAATCTGTGTTTGTTAACAGGTGCCCCTGGGTAATTCTTAACATCAGACAAGATTGGAAAACACAGTGGCGAGAGAAGAGAGCAAAGTGAAGACCCAAACCAGGGTGCCATCTTGGATGACACAGACAGCAAAATCGGCCCCCACGAACCGAGTGGAGAGAAAGGCCTGGGAAGAGTTCCTGAAAAAGGCTGGATTTCAGCCAGAGATCTTAGAGATAAGATAAAATGGAAGGAATGATAACCATCATGAAAGAAAGGAGCAGATGGGGCAAAAGAAACATACCAGGAAGCAGAGAAGGATTTTAAACATCCTTAGCAAACATTTACAGAGCCTTCTGCTGGGTACAGGAGACAAAGAGACAAATAAGTACAGCCCTGCCCTCAAGGAGCCCAAAGGCAGGTAAATAGAAAATTACAATAGAATATGGTAAGTGCCATGATAGAGGGAGGTACCCGTCCAGAGGGACTTCAGAGAGAAGATATGCTTGAGTGGGGCTGGAAGGATGCAGAGCACGTTGTTGGGCAATGGCTGGGTGGGGCTGGCAGTGTGAAGAGTAAAGCTGTGGGAATGCCGGGAAGCAGGGACAAACTGAAGAAAGCTGGGAAGCGAGAACATGGTCACCCAGTGGTTTGGTCCAAGAAGTGCCTAGTGTGTTTGTGCAGATGCTAGGCTAAGATGTTAGGCTAAGAAGCTCAGGCTTAACTCTGAGTGCAACAGAACGGGTGAACAGATTTGCATTCTAAAGAGATCAGTCTGACAGCTGTGGGTAGATTGGATTCCAGAAGGGCACGATCAGAAGTCGGAACACTTTTTAGGAGGTTGTTATTCAGCTCCAGGCTTGAACTAAGGAAATGGGAATGGGAGGTGGTAGGGGTGACTGATGAGAGCAGGAGAGATCAGATCTGGGTAGCTTGGGCTCTGGGCTTGAAACTTTTCATAACAATTGCTCCATCTACATGATTTCCAGCTTTAGGGGTTTGCCTGGATGTCACCGGCTGGAGTGACTTTCCTCTAGTGCACCTTTATTCTTCTACGTTTGTCTGGCAGATAAGGTACCATGTTAGGCTCACTGAAGGTACCATCTGATATGCTCTAAAAATGAGAATAAACCAACATGTATTGAGCCTTGTCCTAAGAACCTACATTTTCTTAACCCTCAAAGCAACTCTATAAAGTATATACATTTTGTTGCCATTTACAGATAAGAAACCTGACCCAGAGAGGCTAAAATGTTGCCCAAGGTATACAGAAATACAACCAATTATTGAATATTGATCTTTTGTCCTGCCACCTTGCAAAACTCACTCATTAATTCTAGCAGCGTTTTTGTAGATTTCATTGGCTTTTCTACACAAGCGATCATGCTGTCCACAAATAAAATTTTGCTTCTTTCTTGCCAGTTGGATGCCTTTCTCTCTTCTTGCCTCCTCCTGCTAGCTATCAGCTATAATGTAAGATGCACAATGCTCAGTAGAAGGGTGAGCGTGGTCATCCTTGTCTTGTTTCTGATTTCAGGAGGAAAGCATCCAGTCTTTCCCCATGAAGTGTGATGTTAGCTGCTGGTGTTTCCTGGATGTGCTTTGTCAAGTTGAAGAAGTTCTCTTCCATTCCTGCTTCCCTGAGAGCACAGTTCGAACAGGCAGGGGTAGGATTTGAACTCAGTCTGTCAGACGGTAGAGCCTGGACGTTCAGCCCTTCCAGCAGCAAGAATGAGTACTCTTTCTTCATTTGTTGACAGCTCATTTTACAAAAAGCCACTCCCCCACCTCCTGAAAATATATATTTTTTTGAACTAGGCAATGGAGAGGAACGGATTTCTCACAGGCCGTTTTACCAGCAACTTGATGAACGTTCCGTGTTGCTCTCACGTACAGGTTCTTATATCTCATCAGCTAGACTCGTCATTAATTTCACGTAAGTGGTATAATTAAAGTAACTGTTAATTGGTGTATTACTAAGGTGCCATTATGGTGTGTGACAAGCCTTAATTAGCATGTGGTCTGGCACTCAATGTTCTCAACGAATCACTTGGAAACAGAGATTGTTCTCTCAAGAGCAGTGCTTGATATGAACAGAAAGATAATGCAGTTTCAAGGCAGTGGAAAAAAGAGACAGAAAAAAAATAACCCTTCGTGGTTTTTTCATTCTTGCAGAAGTGGTACTCTTCTCTGCCTCAGTGAACAGCACCTTCATAGTAAAATGGACAGGACTAGAGATCACCTGCGGGTCTCTACTAACTGGAGAATGATGCACAAAGTAAACACAGACATCTCTTTAACCAATGTGGCTGCTCTGTAAACGAGGTGACCTCTAATAGCACAACGACCTCACTACTTCCTCTGCCTGGAATGTCTTGGGAAATTTCCACCCACACTGGGATACAAGAGTCCCTTTATGCATTCTTTCTTACATTAATACAGCCATATCTCCATCTAATAAATATGTTCTGAGGACCTACTATGTGCCTAAGGCTCTAAGAAAACTCATAAGAGGAATGTGACATGGCTCCATCCTTGAGAAGCTCGTGTGGGCTCCCGAATACTGTGTTCACTAAGCAGCGGTGCTTACACCCACCAGCCATCCTCACGTGGTACAGAAACTGGCTTTCAGCCATCAGTGTCCCCCGCGGATGCTGCAGTCCTCGAGGAATGTCTTATTCTACTTGGTACCCTGGCTCTCAAACACCTAGTACAAGCACCTGAAATATTAATTAACAGGTTGTTAATATGAATCATTCCATTTTTATTCATGTGTTAAAATGGATGATGGGTGTAGAGGAAAGAATATTTCTTTAGAATTAGAACACTTGCCAGCTGGGGAAATCTGGACAAATCAGCTTTGTGTTTCTGAACCTCAGTTTTACTCATTTGGAAAATGGAAATGGAAATAAGTCATGTAGTTTTGAGATTGATATGTGGCTCAAATGATATACTTTATATGATGACACATATTAATTGGAAAAGTGTCCTTCAAATAAATTATTAATAAGTGATTTTATTAGTTATTAACAAAAAACTTCACTCTAATGCTGTTTAAGATAACACCCCTAACACGCAAAGAACATTATTGCCTCTTCTGTCCTGAAAATTTTTTTAAGAAGTTAATGTCCATGATTTAGGGACACTCTTCTAATAGCTTCTGCTGGTCAGAGGAAAATTTTTAAGATAAAACTTCATCTGGCTTTCTATGTATCTCTATGAGATGCAGACTCATAGGCTGTATTTGCTTAGATTTTTTTTTTTTTCCTTTTTGTCTTTTTTCGTGACTGGCAACGGATCGCAACCCTCAGTGTTGCGCCCATACCGGACCGGGACCGGCAATGGGATCGCAACCCTCAGTGTTGCGCCCGCACCTCGCTCAGCCAGTGAGCGGCCGATCTGTATGTGGGATCCGAACCCTTGGCGGGAGCGCCGGCGCGCTCCCAAGCGGCACACTGTAGCAGTGCGCCACCGGGCCGGCCCTGCTTAGATGTTTTAATCAACTCAGATCAGACAAGTTATCCAGCATTTTGATTCAACATGCATCAACCTATTGTTTCTACTGCAAAACCAACACAAATAAGCCATGATCCATTTTAGCAACCTAGCTTGCAAAACATCAATTTCAATTTAGTTAAAAAAAAAAATTAACTAATTTAGTGCCAAGTATTGTGGTAAGTGCTGAGGGTCCAGCAGTAAGAGAGGCATGTCTGGTTTATGAATGAACTTGGTTTGTACATATAATTTACCTAGCCAGTGGCCAGAAGTCTCACTTCCATAGTAAAATGTTGGAAACAACCAGTAAGGTAATGGCAACTAAAAACTGGAGAGATATCTTCCAGGTAGGATGCCGTCTAGAAGATTCTTTCTCCCTCTTAGAGCCACAGGTGACCAGTTGTATTATAGCTCTCACAGAAGCGGCGATGGAAAGTCCATCTGGACTTTCACAGTGCTTGCAGATCTTGGAAAAAAGGAGTTGCTATACTCCATTGTTTGGGTAGAACACATCTGTTCTTTAAAGATTGATCGTAGAGAATTTGAAAGTGGAGAGTGAGAGTGCTCCACAGGGAGCTCGTCAGCACTGACACTGGAAAGCTGCTGGTCAAAAAATGATGAAAAAATAGCTTCCAAAGAGAGAGAGAGAGATGAGCTCCAGGGCTGCCAAGCTGTACAACTTGATTGACCACTGTTCACCTTACAGACTCCAGGGGGCGCCATTCATGCAGACATCAACTTTGCACAGGCAGCGATTCGGAATCCAGTTAAGAACTTTTACCCAGGCCCTACTTTTTGGAGATCAGTACTTAACACCAGAACCATTTCACAGTTATACATATACGTTGCTTTATTTATGTTAGCATATTTTATATATATATGTAAATGTACAGATATATTTAATAAGCGGTTGGCAAATCTGTGCTAACTCAATCTGTAGACTAAACTAAGTTATTGAGTGCCAAGTTAAACAAACCCTATAGATACAATTAAGGACAGACATCTGAACTGGATAGACATGACAGGGAGATTTCCTAGTTGGGTAGGTCAATTACCAAGTCCTCAATGAGTTGGTGAAGCCATGCTTGGGTCAACCTGTGAAACTGTTAGGAAAACAATTTCAGTATCTTCCCATGTATTTCATAGATGCGGCTGAATTTATAAATTAAGAAATTGTATATTAGAATAATTGGCACTTTGTCCAATAGCTTCAAAATAAGCACAGATTTCTGATTAAAGGGTTAAGGTTAAGAGTTTTATTCTGCTATCAAATTATTCTAAGTCAAGACAAGAGAATTCTATAAATACACTTTGTTATGGCAGCCTTTCTCTGACTCTCAGAAACTTCTCTCAATGAATGCCATTATTCAAGACTGCAATTGTCAGTCTGTACATGCACAGATAATGGCTGTTCATTCATCGTATAACTCCTGGTGAGGAAACTCTCTTTTATAAAGCTCAACAGGCTAGAAAAATTGATTGAAGACAATAGCTTTTCAGGTTTCTCCAGAGGAGCATGATTTTCCTGAAGCATTTTTCTTAATCCTGTAAGAAACAAATGTTGCTTCTGCCCAGGTGATTCTTTTAAATACTCTTTTCTAGGCAGGTATTTCAACATTTTAAGTTAAATATCAATTGACAAAGTAAATGCACATATAATCAAAATAAAATTTCAGGTTAGCCTCTATTATTCCACTGAGAAAGAAAGGATTGGACTTTATTCATTCACTTGAATAAATAGTTATTCAATGCTTATTAGATGTCAGATAGTTTCTGGGTGCCAGGGATTCAACACCAAACAAAGAGACAAAGCCCCTGCAACTTATGAAATTTACATTCTAGTAGGGAAGATGGAATTCATAAGTAAATTTATTTTAATTTGTCAGCTGATGAAGAGTTGTCAAAAAAAATCAGAAGGGTGAGGTGATAGTGACAATGGTTTTAAAAGCATGTACTTTTCTTTAAATGAAAAGACATGGAGAAAATATTTGCAGTAGATATAGCTAACAAAGGACTTATATCTAGACTATATAAGGAACTTTACAACTCAATAATAAGAAGACAAAAAACCCAATTTTAAAAAGGGAAAATGATTTAACAGACACTTCAAAAAGAAGATATACGCATTCAATAAGCATGTAAAAGAGAAGTTCAACATCTTCAGCCATGGAGAAATGCAAATTGAAACTACAATGAGCTACTACTACAGACCAAGCAGGAGGGTAAAATTTTTTAAATGACTTTCACCACCAAGCTTTGATGAGGGTATGGAGCAATGAAATTTCATATATTGCTTATGAGAGTGTAAAATGGGACATACACTTTGAAAAACAGTTTGTTTTTTTCTTGTCAAAATAAACATAAACTTCCCCTATGACCCATCAATTCTACCCTTAGGTAATTATCCAAGAGGAATAAAAACATATGTCCTCAGAAAAGATTTGTGCACAATATTCACAGTTGCTTTAATCAAAGTAATAAAAAACAGGGAAAAAACCCATGAATGTCCATCAATAGGTAAGTGGGTAAAAAATATTGTGGTATAATCATACAATGAAAAAGAATAACTACTTGTATTAGTCCATTTCTGTTGCTTATAAAAAAAATACATGGAAATTGGGTATTTTATAAAGAAAACAAAATTTATTGCTTACAGTTTTTCAGGCTGGAAAGTTCAAAGTCCAAGGAACACATCTGGTGTGGGCTTTCTTTGGTGGCGGCTGCAGTGACGGTGGGATATCACATTGCAAAAGTGGTGGAGCAGAGAGAGAAAGACAGAAAATGGAAAAGAATAGAGAATCCCGAACTCAACTCACACACCTACATACTACAAAGCTATAATAACCAAAACAGCATGGTATTGGTATAATAACAGAGACTCTGATCAATGGAATAGAATAGAGCACCCTGAAATCAACCCACGCACTTACTGCCATTTGATCTTCGACAAAGGCATTAAGTCTATTCACTGGGGTCGGGACTCCCTCTTCAGCAAAGGGTGCTGGGATAACTGGTTATCCATTTGCAGGAGATTGAAACTAGACCCACATCTCTCACCATTTACTAAAATCAACTCAAAATGGATTAAGGATTTAAATATACACCCTGAAACAATAAAACTTATTAAAGAAAATATAGGAGAAACCCTTCAGCAAATAGGGCTGGGCACAGACTTCATGAATATGACCCCAAAAGCATGGGCAACCAAAGGAAAAATAAACAAATGGGACTATATCAAACTGAAAAGTTTCTGCACAGCAAAAGAAACAATTAACAGAGCTAAAAGACAGCCAACAGAGTGGGAGAAAATATTTGCAAAATACATGTCTGACAAAGGACTAATATCCAGAATATATAAAGAACTCAAACAACTTTACAAGAAAAAAACAAGCAACCCAATTAAAAAATGGGCAAAAGAGCTAAGTAGGCATTTCTCTAAAGAAGATATGCAAATGGCCAACAGTCATATGAAAAAATGCTCAACATCACTCAGCATCCGGGAAATGCAAATCAAAACCACACTGAGATACCATCTCACCCCAGTTAGGATGGCCAAAATCCAAAAGATGCTGAAAGATAAATGCTGGTGTGGTTGCGGAGAAAAAGGAACTCTCTTACATTGTTGGTGGGAATGCATAATGGTGCAACCCCTATGGAAAATGGTTTGGAGGTTCCTCAAACAGTTGCAGATTGATCTACCATATGACCCAGCTATTTCACTGCTGGGAATATATCCAAAGGAATGGAAATCATCAAGTCGAAGGTATACTTGTTTCCCAATGTTCATTGCAGCACTCTTCACAATAGCCAAGAGCTGGAATCAGCCCAAATGTCCATCATCGGATGAGTGGATACGGAAAATGTGGTATATCTACACAATGGAATACTACTCAGCTATAAAAACGAATGAAATACTGCCATTTGCAACAACATGGATGGACCTTGAGAGAATAATATTAAGTGATACGAGTCAGGCAGAGAAAAAGAAATACCACATGTTCTCATTTATTGGTGGGAGCTAAAAATACACAAATAAATTCACTCACACACACACACACACACACACACACACAACCTGGCGGGGGGAAGAAGATATAACAATTACAATTTCTTTGAAGGTGTTACACCAAGCAAACGGAAAGGACACTCTTGGGTGGCAGGGGGGAGAGGGAGGAGGGAGGGAGGTTTCGGTGATGGGTCATAATAATCAACCACATTGTATATTGACAAAATAAAAAAAAAATTTAAAAAAAAATAAAAATAAAAATAAAGCCCTCAGAACCACACCCATGACCACCATTTTTAATCCATTCACTACAGCAGGGTCCCACAATCTAATCACCTCTTCAAGGCTCCACCTTTCAGTTACCATAATAGGATTTGCCACCCTTGTAACAGTCACAGTGGGGGCCAAGTTTCTAATATACAAACTTGGGGGACACAATTCAAGATTCAGTGAGTTTTAGGGGGACATAATTCAATCTACTACATTACTAATATCACAACCACATGAGTAAATCTCAAAATGATTACAATGTGGAGAAAAGAAGCCAGATACAAAAGAGCACTTACTATATGATATCATTTATATAAAGTTTCAGAGCAGACTAAACTAATATATAATGATGGGAGCCTGACCAGTAGTGGCCTGGGGAGAAAGTGGGGCAGGGCGTGGTGGCTGGTATTGACTACAAAAGGAAATAAAGAATGGATATACTCTACACTTTATATAAAATACTCTATGTGAAATAAGATATACTCTCTAAATGTCTGTATAGATGGACATATTCATACACATATACATGGATATACTTTATACTTTCCTTGGGGCTGTGGTCACACAAGTGTATACATTTATCAAAACTCACCAGACTGTTCACTTAAAATATGTACATTTCACTTCTGCACGTTATACTTCAATAATATTGAAACAGATTTTTAAAAGAATGAAGTTAAAGTTGAAAACTGAATAGATGGGTTTAAATGGAGATTAAACCCAACTAGGAAAATTGGTATACTGGAATATAAATAAACGATCCAGAATGCAGCACAGAGACAAAGAAAGAAAGGGTGAGAGACATGAAGGGTAGTGTGAAAGGGACAAATATATTCAAACTGGAGTTCCATTAGGAAAAGAGTGAGAAAATGCCCCGGCCGATGCTGCAAGGAGCAGGGATGAGCCTCCTCACTGAGCCTATCCAGACTGCAAATTCATGAGCAAAAATAATCATTGTTGGTGTTTTAGGCTACTAAGTTTGAGGTAGTTTTTTATGAAGCAGCAGATAACTGGAACAGGTTTTGATACCAGAAGTGTGGTGTTGCTATAACAAAACTCTAAAAGAGCTAACGTTGCTTTTGGGACCAGAGGGTGGGTGGAAGCCAAAAGGTCTTAAAGAGGCTGTTGGTGAGGACTTGGAAGAATGGGAGAAAGGTGTTATTGGAATCTAGAAGAAAGAAGGTCTTTTTTTTTTTGGCCTTTTTTTTGAGACCGGCTGCACCGCACTCAGCCAGTGAGCACTGTGAGTGCACCGGTCATCCCTATATAGGATCCGAACCCGCGGCGGGAGCGCTGCTGCGCTCCCAGTGCTGCACTCTCCCGAGTGCGCCATGGGCTCAGCCCAAAGAAGGCCTTTATATTTAGGGACAAATAGTTAACAACATTGTCACCTCTGGTAACATATAAAATAGAAAATGTACCATTGGCCTGATATAGTTATTCCACATTCTGTTCTTAAATCATAACATCACGTTGTGTGCCATAAGTATATACAACTATAAATTGTGATTTTATAATAAAATTAAAAATTACAACTAAATAAACTGGTGTGAATAAAAAAAGAAAAAAGAAAAGAAACCTAATGAAGTGCTAATCTAGCTAAACAAATTTTCAGGCAGAGTGCTGCTGCCTGGTTTCTCTAAGCTGTCCAGAATAAAATGAGAGAGCAGAGAAATGAAATAAGAAGTAAAATAAGACATGACTTTTGAAATATAAAAAAACCTGCAAATTAAAACATGCAAAAACCTGCACATGGATGCTTACAGGAACTTTATTCCTAATTACCAAAACTTGAAAGCAACCAAGATGTCCTTCAATAGGTAGATGGATAAATAAACTGTGGTACACAGATGCAATGAAATATTATTCAGTGATAAAAAGAAATGAGCTATCAAGCCATGAAAAGGCACAGAGGAATCTTAACTGCACATTGCTAAGTGAGAAAGAAGCCAATATGAAAAGACTACATACTGTATGATGCCAACTATATGATATTTTGAAAAAAAGAAAACCGACAGTGACAGTAAAATAATGTGTGGTTGTCAGGGGTTTGGGAGGAGAGAGGGATAAATTGGAGCACAGGTGATTTTTTTAGGGCACTGAAAATATCTCTAGGCTATTATAATGATGAATATATTTCATCACACATTTGTCAAAACCCATAGACTGTATAATACCAAGAGGGAACCCTAGTGTAAACTGTAAACTTTGGCTGATAATGACTTGTCAGTGGTGGCCCACCAATTGTCACAAATGCACCACGCTGATGTGGGACGTTGATGGTGGGGAAGCTGTGTGTATGTGGTGGGTCAGGGGGTATGTGGGAACTTTGTATTTTCCACTTATTTTGGTTGTGAACCAAAAACTGCTCAAAAAAATAATGTCTCCTAGTTAAAAAATAAAATAAAATAAAATAAAATAAACTGGGGCGGGGGCAGGGGCAGGGGACAGGACTTACTGTGTTTGAAAATAATGATGTTTCTCATTCCAGTTTCTCCATATGGTAAATGGTGTTCAAATTATGAATGACTTCCAGGCAGAGATCAAATCTAGGGCAAGCCACGAAAATGTCATCTAACGATAAAGCCAATGATTTAACTCTATAATCTTTGTTAAGATCTCAGATAGATTTAAGGTGCTGCCCCTGGACCCTTTCAAACACACCAAAGGCCTTCTAAGGGCTTCCATGGTTTGCCTTTCTGATCTCCTCTGTTGAACAATTGGGCTTCTAAAACTCTCACAAGGATCCCAAGGTAGAGAAAAGATTATCTCTATGAAATGCGTGTGTGTGTGTGTGTGTGTGGCTTTTGTGTAATGAGGTAGATTTATAAATTGATTCATAAAAATTTTCATCAGCTTGGATGTGAAAGAAAGAGAGACACTGCAAAATAAAAAGAGACCTTGGGAACTTCACACTTCCGTTTTTGAAGAACAGGCAGGAAAGACTACTGAGCATCTGCATCTCTGCCAGTCATGTGAGAGGGCCATCTTAGAAGTGATTTCTTGAGCTGCCTGCTCCAGATATCACTATGTGGAGCAGTGACGAGCTATCCCCCCAGGCATGCAAACACGAAGATTTGCAAGCAAAATACATGAACGTTATTGCTTCAAGCCACTAAGTTTGGGGTGGTTTGTTATGCAACAGTAGAAAACAAAATAGGGATTTTCCAAAACTGATGAAAGACACCAATCCAGAAGATTCCAGAAGTCCAATAAATCCCAAGCAGAATAAATAAAGAAAATACATAACAAAATACATCATTGTGAAACTAGAAAACGTCAAAGACAAAGAGAAGATGCTAAGTGCATTTAGAAAAAATGTTAATAGTGGTTGAACCTCGGGACAGATGTGTGGTGTTCATCGTTTAGTTCTTTTAACTTTTCTAAATGTTTGAAAATGCTCACACATACACACAGGAAAAATGTTATTGTAGGTGGACCAGGAAAAACAAATAAACAGAGATTACCTATAAATAAGAGAAAATGAATTTGGCACCTGACCTCACAAAAGCAGTGATGACAGCCAAAGGACAGATGAATAAAATTGTGCTAAAATAAATGAATAATGCGCTGAGAGGGTCATGCTCTTGAATGAAAATAAAATAGTTGATGACCTCTATCACTCCTGGGTAGAGAGAGATTGCTCAATTAGATTAAAAAAGCATTATGTGTAAAGGAAAAAAAAGTGATAAATATAAATGTATTAAAATTAAAACTTTTAAATGCAAAAGGCATCATTAAGAATGTGAAAATACAAGCTAAGGAATGAGAGATCACCAACACACATAACCAACAAAGGGCTTTTATTCCAAATATAAAAAAAAGAACACCAACACATCAATAATAGATTTAGACAACCCAGTAGAAAAATAGGCAAAAAACTAGAACAGATGTTTTACAGATGGAAAAACACAAATGTAGAAAGAGATTTTTAATCTCACTCATCATCAAGAAAATGTGACCATGATGAGATATTGCTTTCCCATCAAATTGGGAAAAAAAAAAAAAAAGAAAAGAAAAAACCTGACAGTAACAAGTGTTAGTGAACAAGGGGAGTCTTCCCACACTGCTGGTGGGAAGGTCAATTCCATTCCTGGATACATACTCGGAAAAAAGTCTTGGGCATATATGTACGACACAGTGTAAGAACATTCACTCATTAAGTGCGTTGTTTGTTACAAAAATATCCGTAAGCAACAGAATGGATAAATAATGTGTCGGACGTTCACTAATGCACTGCAATGTAACAACGAAGGCTAATAAAATGAAGTTAAATGCAATAACACAGATGAATCCTAAAAGCACACTGAGGCAAAGAATAAAGACCTGAAGTTCATATATAGTATGATTCCATTAATATAATGTTCAAAACCAGCAAAACTAAACTGCCTTGTTTAGAGACATATGCCTAGGTGGTAAAACTATACAAAGAAGCAGTGAACTGTTTACCGTAAAGCTCTGGACAGTGGTTACTTTTAGGAGATGGGGAAGGGGGAGTGGCCAGGGAGGGAACACTTAGGGGGCCACTGGGGTGATGCCCACGTTCCAGTTCTTGCTGTGGGGGATGGGTGCACAGGTGCTCACTCTAAATGTATCTATTTTAATATACATTGGTAAACTTTGTTTTGCTATCTGTGTTTATTATATTCCACCATTTAAACAGAAGTTGAAAAAAAGTTGAAGTAGTTTTCTCAGTGTCCAAGAGCTGGTTCCTTATATTCCCACAGGGCTGTCTGTCACCAAGACCTCTTAACCAGTCTCTCAAGTAAAGCCTGTGTTGTTCTTCCTGGTACTTTTCCTACTCTCCTGCCCAATGACCTTAACCCAGCTATCAATCTCTCTTTCTATTATCTTTCAAATTTGTATAAAAAAAACAAAAGGAACTTCACTTCTGATTTGCAGGAGACTAGTTTGGAAATGAGAATATAAGGACTAGACTTGGTTTCTTTCTCTGCATTATTGCGGTGACAACCCCAGTCTGGAGAGGTTTGGACGCCTGTGCATCCAGAAGAGGAAGGCCAGGTAGCATGGGAGATGGCAAAAATAAACAATCAAACACACACAAAAAACAAGGCTCCAAGACTGCTATTTCAAGGTTTTATTTCACAACATATGTTTTTGCCCAGTGAAAGAATCCGTTTCAGTTTGGACGCCAATCTGGAAGTGACTTACCGAGGCATCGGGAGCTGACGTTTAACAAAATGACCCTCATCGTCAGAATATGGGCATGACAGAGAGACAGCCAGGTGGCTACTCAGCCCTCAAACTGGAGGACGATAGAATCATTACACCCTCCCACTGGAGGGAAACAGGATTAAAAAGGGAAATGTCACTGACAGTGGAAAGAAAAGCCATATTGTTAATTTTTTTTTTCTTTTCTCTCTCTCTTTTTTTTTTGGGGGGGGGGGTGGCTGGCTGGCACAGGGATCTGAACCCTTGACTTTGGTGTTGCAAGTTTGCTCTCTAACCAACCGAGATAACCAGCCAGCCCCCATTTTCCATTAGTTAAAACAAAACAAAACAAAACGAAAACCAGAAACAAATACAAAAACTGGTTTTTTTTTTTTTTTTTTTTTTTCCCTCTTTTTTTTTTTTTGGGGGGGGGGGTGGCTGGCTGGCACAGGGATCTGAACCCTTGACTTTGGTGTTGCAAGTTTGCTCTCTAACCAACCGAGATAACCAGCCAGCCCCCATTTTCCATTAGTTAAAACAAAACAAAACAAAACGAAAACCAGAAACAAATACAAAAACTGGCTCCAGATATAGTAGAGAAAGCAGAGTTTTCTCAGCAATAGGGTGAATAGAGTTATAGCTTTAAAGTTACTGGTGAAGAAGAGTGTAAGAAGAGAGGTTCTTACGTCAAAAGCAACATTCTCCCAGCTCAGGTGGGCAGAGGAAAAGATCGGCATGGAATACTCAGAAGAGGAGATTCGGGCTGTGGACTAATGGAAAACCAGAGAAATCGTCACAGGAACCAATAGACTCTTTCCACACTTATGCACTAAGATCCCATGAGACAGCAAGCTCCGTACGGTGGTCACAGTGGCCGTACGGTGGTCACAGTGGTGAACAAAGTAGCCATGGGCTTCCTGAACAGCGTTTCTTTCTACAAGCCTTACTTTCTTTACTTACTTTTCCCCAGCAAAATCCAGCTGGGGATTATAAAGCACTAGCAGGATCAGATTCTAAACTGACCTTGTTGAAGAGCATAGCTAAGTCATTCTCAGTCTTTCTGAGTTACAGGAGCCCTCTAAGCAGACACACTACGAAGCTGACGTTCAGGGTCTCTCATTTGGCGTGCCTCTTCCAAGACCCCGGGAACCTCCAGGAATGGGCTGGCATGGTCATCTGTCTTGGCAGCATTTTCAAAAGAAAGATAACAATCCCAATCAGTTAAGACGGCCACCTTTTTTCCACTTTGATTTCCCCTCCATCACACTCTCCTTGTGTTAGACAGTGTTCAGCTGAGGGTACACTTGGCTTTAATAGAATATGTTAGGTGGTTTGGAGTCCTCCTGAACACGTGAAGTTACCGGGAATCACCTTGATGTGGGCATGCTTTCGGAACCCTCCACACCGCCCACTGTGCCAACTCACCCCTAGGTGGGATGTCAAAATACCAGAGTATGTGGGAAATGACGTAGAAGCTAGGTCTGAACTACACAGAGCCAGAAGCTAGTCTGTGGGAACTTCTTCCAATTAGCATATGTGTAAAATTGCAAGCAGATTCCAACTGATGCCTAGTCAAAATTTTCTGATTGGAAATATTCTAAATAATACAGCATACACAATTATAAACACATCATATCCTTTCTTTCTTTTTTTGATAAAATATTCTAAATAATACAGCATACACAATTATAAACACATCATATCCTTTCTTTCTTTTTTGATAGAAATTGCATGAAATAAATTCCACAAGAATTCCCCTGCTTATAGGGCACAAATCCAATAATGAATACACCTATAATCATTCATACAAAAATAAATTAGGTAGAGGTTTTCCCAGATTTGACCACAATCCTGAAAATTTACTTGACTTTCATAATTGAGTTTTGAAGCTGAAAGAAACTTTTCCAGGCCTATAATCATTCATACAAAAATAAATTAGGTAGAGGTTTTCCCAGATTTGACCACAATCCTAAAAATTTACTTGACTTTCATAATTGAGTTTTGAAGCTGAAAGAAACTTTTCCAGGAATAACAAAGCCCAAAGCTTGATCAATTATGCTATAGGAAATAATTATCTTTCTATTTTCTCTATAGAAAATACTACAAAATCTTTGATATATCAAGTGACAATCAAATAGATGCAGCAAAAGAATATAAGAAAAGGCTATTATGAAGTTTGTGGGACAATTAATTACTACAAGTATTACGTTATTTTCCTGGATTTTGTAGAAATTTATTGTGCTTTCAAGATTTCTTAAAAGATTTATAATTTGCTGTGATTTCTTTTCCCATTCAAAATAAATATTCACTTTTATATCTATTTTTAAAGTTTGCCATTCTGTTATTTTTCTTAAAGAGGATCCCCCAAATTACATAAGCTTCAGGATCCACAAAAACAAACCCACCTTTGTCTCCAGATGTGAAGATGTCTAAGCCAGGTGGGCCCCTGGCCAAGTGCAGTGAAGATTCTGGTAACCCGAAGGTCCAGGCTGGGCAAGCCATTCCTCTTCCACCATGTACACCAGATGGTTTGGGTACTTCTGCCTTCAAATGCTACATGTGACACACAATGAACCTTCTCTAAATCCACCTCCCCTTCCCCATCCCAACAAATATAGCTGACTTATTTCTTCCTAGCTGCCTGTGTAGACTATTTACTTCCCTGATTCACCCCGGTTGGAGTCATTTACCTATTGGAAAATTCTTCACTGGCTCCCTAATGACAACTCTTCATCTTTCCTCCCAGGCAGGAAAGGTCCCCCAGTGCTGGGAGCCTGGATCCCAGGAGGTAGGGTAGGTTTGGAAAGAGTACAATATGCCCATAGGCTTCGCTGGTAAGAACTGAGAGAATAATTCAAGGGTGATGCAAGTGAGAAGCCAGGCAGCACATGCAATGGACAGCTCACCTGAAGGGTAATCCAGCCATAAAGCAGTGGGGCAGGGATTGGTAAAACCCCAGTACAAGCTGGACGGGCCAGAAGCAGAAGACAGAACTGGAGAAATTCCTGAGATCCTTGAACCTGGCTGCAGGTATCGTTAGCAGAGTGCCCGAGGTCTCAGATAGGAAGCAATTGGAAAAGTTTTGATAGTGATTGTTAAGCTGAGTCAAACGCCACCAGAATAAAGTCCAAATCATAATCTTGACATTCAAAGCTCCTGAGATTCGATCCTCATATTCCCTCCAAGCTTTATTTCCCGCTATGAATGTCCCTTATACACGCAACCCAATGTTCATACCACTCTGACAAGGAACCATTCCAGGACTCCATCAGTGAGACATCCCCCACACTTTGCCCCCCCTCCATTATTCAATCCCCACTTACTGAGTGTGTGTCGCCAAAGGGATCTCTTAGTGCACGCCAGGCCCTGTGCTACACGCTGGATAGTTATCCTTGTAGAAGGTTAAGTAGTAGTATTTTCCCCATAAGGAAAATTGCAGAGGGTAAAAGTCATATGCTCCTAGTCACAAAGCCCAGAAGGGGAAGAGTCGGACCTTGAATCCAGGTCCTTTAAATGAACAACCCAGTACTCTTCCCCAGACATACCCCCCAGACCCCCAGGATTGTCCCAGGTCTGGCTGGGGTACTGTGGGGACATGAGCACCATGATGTCTTCAGAGGGCTCTGCGGACCAGGAGCAAAGGCCCAGCCACTGTCCAGCAGGAAAGATATTCAGGTAAGGGGCAGGTGTCAGTGATGAGTGACAGGAAAACAGGCTGCTGGGCAAGTTTGGGGGCATCTTAAGGGCAGCTGGAAGTTGGGGAGAAAAGTCAACCACAATGTCTAACTTTCCTTATATCAAAATTCCTGCTCTCACAGCACAATGCCCAGGGAACAGACCCTGGTGGGCTGTTGCAGTGAGCAAAGCACATGCGTGTCATCAGAGTAAGAAAAACATGCACGTAAAGCCCTCCAGTCTCCATAAAACTAAAAATGCTTTTGAAAGGGAATGGGACCATTAAAATTCCGTGAGCTTGCACAGTATCTGGTGAGGCTCTTAGTGTCAATTGTCATTCATCCAAAGGCTTTGTAGTCATATCAATAACTGTTTGATGATCCCGGAGGAACAAATACAAAATTGCCATACAACTTGCCGTTTAGAAAGTGATCTCCCGTCTCTTTTCTCTCCAGCACTCATATAGTACCTCCGTGGTGTACTGGCAAAAACGAGACTGCCAGACCCCATCACAGACACAGAGCAGGCCCAGAGAGCGAAAATACCTTCCCCAGGGGACACCACCAGTTTATGTCCTCAACCACCTACCAAGGGCCTATTAATGATGTAGATATTCTACATGTTTCATTTGATTAAATCCTTAGAACATCCTGAGAAGTTGAAATTACTCTTATTTTAGAATATTATTTGATTCTAAAATGTATATGAAAGTGCAAAGGGCCAAAAATATCCCAGACAATTCTGAAGATGATGACTAAAGTGAGGGACTCGGCAAATCTTATCAAATAGCCAGAGTTATTTTAAAGCCATGATGATGAAGACAGTGCAGCATCTGTGCAGAGATAGCTGGGATGACCGTCAAGCAGACACGTGAGATCCCACCACCAAGGCCAGGACTGGACCTGCACATGGATGGATTTATGACAAAGCAGACGTTGCAAACCAGAGGGAGAAGAATGGAATTTTCAATCAGTGGTGGTAGAACAATTG
>NW_007735252.1:0-4341 GCF_000696425.1 Galeopterus variegatus | reverse complement strand
TTACAATAGCCAAGACATGGAACCAACCTAAATGTCCATCGATGGATGACTGGATAAGGAAGCTGTGGTATATATACACCATGGAACACTACTCTGCCATAAAAAAGAATGAAATGCTCCCATTTGCAACAACATGGATGAGCCTGGAGAAACTTATGCTGAGTGAAATGAGCAAAGCACAGAGGGATAAATACCACGTGTACTCACTCATAAGTGGGAGCTAAGAGAGAAAGAAGGAAGGAAAGAAAGACCACAGCAGTGCATTGGACTTGCAGAGGGAGTGAACATACCTTGAGATACAAAGTGGAGTGGGGGGAAAGGAGTAGGGGGAGGGAGGTTGGGGATAATTGGGTGGGGGACATGGGGTACAAACGCAATTTGTGGTAATGGGCACGCTGCCAGTATGGATCTGGACTTCACATCTTGGACACAAGGAGTGACAATCAGCTTTTTATCTCATGAATATTCATAACCCCCCCTAAAGATAATAGGATGTTATAACATCAAAGTCAAGTGTTCAGATCCCCATACCAGCCAGCTTCCAAAAAAAAAAAAAAATGATAACACGAATCTGAATCTTTTCATGAACTTTTTGAAGTACCCTTGTATATGGCAAATATGATATTGGACCCCCTCCCTCGCACAATACAAAATACTCAATTCTGAGTGAACTAAAGGTGTAAAGTGATAAAACTAGAAAAGATTTAGCATGACGTATGGAAGAATATAGTTTTTATCTCAAGAAAGGAAAGAATGTCTTGAATAAGTCACAAAATGTACAAATTACAAAATGCACGGGTCATAAAGAAAAAGGTAAACATATTTGACTACATTAAAATATAAAGCTCCTGATGAAAGAACATCATAAAGAGAATGCAAAGATTTTCACAAACTGAGAATCAAAATTACCACAAATTTATACAATTCATCTGTAATACATGTCACAAAGTATTAATTATTATCCACATAACAAAATAAACCCCATAGATAATTTTGCAGAAGACTTGAAGAGACACTTTGCCTAACAAGAATCTTTTATGATCAGTAAATATATGAAAAGCTGTACAGTTTACTAGGTAATTAGAAAAATGCAATTTAAAATCATAATCACACATCATTTCATACCCTCAAGTGTCTGAAAATATAAAATGCTGGTGAGATTAGAGCAGCCAGAATATTTATACACTGATAGGAGGAATATGAATTGGTATAATAACTTTGGAACATAATTTGGCATCATATAGTAATAAATATCTGCACTGATTCCAACAGTTGTGCTCCTTTAGTGAACTCCCTAGAAAAACTCTTCCACCTGCACACAGGGAGATGTTCCAGGCAGCACTGTTTGTAAGAGCAAAACTGGAAACAATCCAAAAGTTTACCAGTGATGGAAAAGTAAATGTATGATATATTAGTACAGTAGAATAGCATACAGAAGTGAAAAATGAATAAATTACAGCTGATCTTGGATAGATCTCAAGAACTTAATAAGGAAGAAATGAAGAAAATCACAGAGGAATGAATACAGAGTGTGATTCTGTGTACATAAAGCTCAAAACTGGGCAAATCTAAGCAAGGTACTGTTTAGGGATACAAACACACTTGGTCAAACTCTAAAGAGAAGAAGGAAACAATTAAACCGAAACTCAGGGTAGTAGAAAACTCTGAGGTGGGAAGAAAGGTTAGGACTGGGGATGAGCACACAGGGATTTTACGAACAGTGATACAGGAGTGAAAATGACCATGTTATATACTGCAGTGTTGTTTGTAATAAGAAAAAAGAAGAAATAACCTAAAAGTTCATCAGTCAGGAAGTGGTTAAATATATGATCGCATACTCCTGAAATCAAACAGTATACAGTGAAGGACTGGCTGGTTAGCTCATTTGGTTAGAGTGCAGCCTTGTAACACCAAGGTCAAGGATTTGGATCCCCTTACTGGCCAGCAGACAAAACAAAAACAAAAACAAAAAAACAAAAAAAAATCACAGTTATAAAAAAGAATGAAGGAGCTCTAAGCAAGTAGGAAAAAAATCTCTGCTCTATTATTTGGTGTGTGTGTGGGGGTGGGGGATGAGGTTCCAAACAATGTTTATAACATGCTACACTTGTGTTAAAAAGTAGAAAACATATAAATGTTTACGTGCAGAAAATATCCTGGGTGAAATGTACAAGAACCAGACAGCCTTGGTTGCCTCTGGGAAGAAAACTAGCTAGGTAAAAAACTTGCACTTTAAGACATGGGAATAAAGTATTTAATTCTAAATTTAAAAACTGTAAATGTTAAATAATTTATGTAAAATTCTACAACAGTCCAGCAAGTTAAAATATAAAAGTCTGAGCAGATGAGAGAAAGTTGGCAACATGATAATGTTAAAGCTAGATTATGGGTGATGGGGTGTCTGTGTTTGAAATTTTCTGTAACAAAAAGGTAACATAAAGAAACCTGCAGAGTTCTGGGTTAAGACAGAGAGTAAACATGCATGTTTAAATCCTCTCCATCGCAAGACCCCCCTACACTAACATAAAATATATTTTAAAAGTACATTCAAAACATAGCTCATCACTTAAGATTACAACAAACAAAATCAACCTATGAAACGGTTCAGTAAATTATTGTGTAGCCACATAAACTAAAATTATGCAGCCAAAGCACTTAAAATGGATTTATTACATTTGGGATGAAGGATTGGTAAAGTATTCCATTTGGTCCCTCTCTACTTGCAAATGGAGGCTGGGTAAGGGATAGGCAGGTCCTACCTATCCTGAGATAAAAGCAAGGTCTCTTTCTCAGGTATTAGTTGACTGAATGCAGGGGGCAGAGAAAGTTTACATGTCCTGGAGGAGTCATGGATCAACACTGAGGTAGATCACTATTTTTAATACCCAAAGACTCAAAACAATTCACATCCACCAGTAGGGGACTAACTGAATTAACTGTGGTCTATCCACACTGTAGAGTATTATGTTACTGCTAAGTTAAGTAAGAATTATCTTTACAAACTAAAATAGAGACATCTCTGGAATGTATTATTAAATGAAAAAGCTAAATGAAGAAAAGCATGTGCTACTATTATTTATTGGGGAGTAGGATAGATTAAACTATACACTAATTTCCTTAGATGTATTTTTTTTTAATTGAAAGAATAACCAAAAAATAATAAAAGTAATTACCTATAGGGGAAGGAGAAAACAGGAAAGAAACAGAAAGCAGACTTCTCTGAATATACCTTGTTTGTTGTATGCTATTTTGGAACCATGTAAATATTTTACATAAATAAATAAAATTAAATTAAACCAAACTTGACTTTAAAAATCTTAAATGCAATCTCTAAATTGAAATAAAAATAAAACAAGTGGATCTAATTGTTTGTAGCAAAACCCCACAGAGAGGAATTTTTTCAATTGACTTCGAAGTACTGTCATTTGACTGCAGATCCCCAGTGGGAGATCTCTCCAGGACAAAAAAGCACTGCAAGCAATCTTAGCTTCTTTTCAGTAACTGTACTTTTGTGGCAGTGGTTGGCATTGTTTTTCTGAGGCTGCAAATAAATAATTAGAATGGAGTTAATGCAAATCAGGATTTGGGGCATGGGTGAAAGGAGATACACAAGTATAAGATCAATGAGAGTAAATAAGAGCCCTTGAGTCTTACATTTAAAGCAGAACTGTCCATTCAAATTCATGTTGTGGTTTATCTTAAGAAAGGAGGAGGAGGAGGAGAAAGATGGAGAAAACCGTATATCCTAGCTCTGTCAACTAAATAGGCTTAGAAACAATGACCAACTCAATAGCAATGAGTATCCCTGGGGTCTAGATTATGGTCACTAAATACCATTTTTCTCAAAAAGAAACTAGGGCACCTTGGAAAGAATGGTTGAGTCCATTTTGGAGACAGAAAATGTACATGGCAGAAATCATGCAGAAAATATATTATTTGAAACATACCCCAAGTCAAGGAAGCTATTAATAAGGCCATTTTTAAAGGGCTCAGAACAACTTGAAGGAAGAGTTTCCATTGCCAAAGATGGGACAACTTGAGAATCAAAAGAATAACAAAAACAGATTTAATTAAAACACATCAGAGGTATTTAAATTCATAGTTTACAATGATTCTAAATAAATCAAAAAGCAAAACATACAAAAAAGAAAACTAATAAATTACCTTGAAGGAATCTAATGAACATACATACTGTTTTAAACACAAGTGGATAAAAGGTAAGAGACAGCACTTAACCCGCCTTTCCTATGCATCTTGGAGTAACCAAATAGCTGATAATGGAAATGGAAAGCTGGCAAGTGAACAATCTAATAATGCGCCTTAAAGAACTAGAAAAACAAG
>NW_007735251.1:85074-104137 GCF_000696425.1 Galeopterus variegatus | reverse complement strand
CCTTTGCCGGACCTCTCCCCTCTCTGTGCGCTCAGTACAGGGCTGGGGCGTGTCTTCTGCAGTCCTCGTCTCTCAGCCCTGCCCAGCCCCGAAGGGGTCTCAGGCCTCTGCCACGGACACTGTGGGCGTTCCTGCGGCCCTGGTCAAGGTCCTCTCTGGGCCTACCACCTTCCCCCCGGTATTGCGGCCCCCTGTGTGGTTGAGTTATCTCCCACACCAGGGTGCGAGCCCCCTGGGGGAGGATCCCACAGCACACAGCTCCTCTTTGAATCCCCCCGGCATGAGACGGCTCGGTGCCCTCAGGCCAGCTCTTTGGCAGGATCACGCGGGCTCGGGGGCACCCCGGTCACCCCTCTCCCAACCAGAAATCAGTCTGGGGTTTTTCCAAACTGAAGGCCACAGAGATGGTATCTGCCTCCCAGAAGCAGGGAGTTTACCTGGGGCCGAGGCCCCCGGGGTGTTGGAGTGACAGTCTGGCCGGGATCCTCTTCCCTGCCCTCTCGACGCTGGCCGGGGGCTCCCAACGCCACCAGCCCCGCAAGAGATCCGTGGGAGGAGTGGGATTGGTGGCTGCTCCACAGGCCCCGGGGGGCCCGCGCTGAGGCACACAAGTGGCACGGCTCAGTGAGGAGCCGCACCAAGCGAAGATGGCTGGCTTGCCCGATCTGAGCCGGCCGGCTCCGGCCCCCCCAGAGAAAATGGAGGCAGCGGTGGTGCCAGCGCCTAGCCTGGTGTGGTAAGCGGGGGCTGGGTGGGCCTTTGCCCCCCAAGTGGGGCTGGGCTGGGGGTCACTCACAAAGCTCCCAGAGCTGGGCCAGTTCCATGCCTTCCTCTCCGTCTCTGCATCGCCACTGCCGTCTTTCCTGGCTTTTGTTGCCTTGGGCTGCTCGGTCTCCCGGCGCGGTTGTGGCGCTCTCAGGAATCTTCTTTTGCATTGGCCCTAAAACCTCGAGACTGTAGTTGCTTTTTTTTTCGTTGTAGATTAGTTGATCAGTGATTTATTTGTTTTTTGTTGCTCTTGGAAATGCAAATAGTACTCTGGCAGTGCAGCGCACACTTCACAGGCTCTCTCTGTCCTCTGGCACGCTCACTCCAGACCCGTCGCCATCTTGCTCTCTCAGAAATCGATACAAATAAATGTTAAAATATTTTCAGTAAAAAAGTCTGAGAAAGACCTACAAAAAATAATTAAAAATACAAAAACATTTAAAAAAATCTATGTTAATGGGTATATAATATATAAAGATGTAATTTATGATACCAATAACAAAGTGGGAGATGGCACATAGAGAGGTAGGGCTTTTGTATTCTGTTGAAATTTAATTGTTATCAGTTTAAAATAGAATGTTATAACTTTCAGATGTTTTAAGTAATTGCAGTGGTAACCACCAAGAAAATATCTATAGAATATACACAAAAGGAAATGAGGAAGGAATCAAAGCATGTCACTATGAAAAATCAACAAATCATAAAGGAAGTCAGTAAGTCAGGGATGGAGGGACAAAAAGCTACACAACATAAAGAAAACAATGAACAAAATGGCAATAGTAAGTCCTTCCATATCAGTCATTATTTTGAATGTAAATAGATGAAGCTCCCCCATCAAAGACATAGATTGGCTGGATGGACAATAAAACAGGATCCAACTATATATGACTACAAGAAACTCACTTTAAATTTGAGGATACACATAGGCTGAAAGTGAATAGATGGGAAAAACATTCTGCGAAAATGGTAATCAAAAGAGAGCAGAAGAAATATGCTAATATCAGGCAAAACAGACTTTCAAACAAAAATTGGATAAGGATAAAAGAATCAATTCACCAAGAAGATATAACAATTATAAATATTTATGCACCAAACATCAGAGATCCTCAATATATGAAGCAAAGTTTGACAGAAGTGAAGGGAGAAACAGACAACACAACAATAATAGTAGGAGACTTCATACCCCATTTTCAATAATGGGTAGAATAACATTCTCCAGAACAGATTGCATATTAGTCCAGAAAAGAAGTTAGAACAAATTTTAAAAGGATTGGAATTACACTAATTATCTTTTCTAATCACAATGGAATGAAACTAGAAGTCAATATTAAAGGGAAAACTGGAAAACCCACAAGCAGATATTGAACAACACAATCTTGAAGAGCCAATGGGTCAATGAAGAAGTCACAAGGGAAAGTAGAAAATACCTTCAGACAAATGAAAATAAAAAAATCTCATACCAAACTGATAGGATGCAGTGAAAACAGTGCTGAGAGGGAAATTTGTAGGTATAAATAAATATATTAAAAAAGAAGAAAGATACCAAATTAACAACTTAACTTTATACCTCAAGGAACTAGAAAAAGAAAAACAAACTAAACTTAAAGCTAGCAGAAGGAAGAAAATAACAAAAAGTAGAGTAGAGATTAATGAAATAGAGGATAGAAAAACAGTAGAAAAATCAACAAAACTGAGTTCATTTTTTGAAAAGATCAACAAAATTGACAAACTCTTAGCTAGATTAACTAAGAAAAAAAGAGAGTAAAGACTCCAGTAAAATCAGGGGGAAAAAGGGGGTGTGGAACTGTGAGCATTACCAAGTCCATCTTAGGCCCTTACCATTTATTATGTCTTTGTGAGAGCTTTGCCCATAAAGTTATACAGTAACTAGGGGAATGGCAGATAGGTACAAACTGATGACTGTAAAGAAGGAATGATTAAATACTGGTGTGGTGATAAGCTGGCCTGGCCATCTGCATCGACATTTGGAGCTAGTTACATTAAGCTTATTTATGAACTGCCTATATAAGCCTGAGCTCAGCCTTGAGATAGTGTAGAGAAGCTTGGCATATGCCTTTGGGCTGCCGTCCACCCAACCCATTACTCTGTAAGTTTCCCTGTAGTCAAGTTCTTTGCTTTATTGTGTGGAATGGCCTATTTTGTTGTTCAGCCTTGAGATCTTTTAATCTTAAGTTAAAATTAGTTAGGTGAACAATCTGAACTTGGTCCACCTGCAGACAGGGGCTATTGCAACAAATGCCACAGAAATAAAAATGGTTAAAAGAGAATACTATAAACAATTGTATGCCAACAAATTGGATAACCTAGACAAATGTATAAACTCCTAGAAACACACAACCTACCAAAACTGAATCACCAAGAAATAGAAAATCTGAACAGACCAATAACTAGTAAGGACATTGAATCAGTAATAAAAGAAAAATCTCCCAACAAAGATAAGCTCAGAGCCAGGTAGCTTCACTGGAGAATTCTACCAAACCTTTTAAGAATTAACACCAATCCTTGTCAAACTCTTCCCAAAAATTGAAGAGAAAGGAACACATTCGAACTCATTCTACAAGGCCAGCATTATCTTGATACCAAAGCCAGATAAGGACACTACAAAAAAAGAAATCTACAGACAATATCTCCTGATAAATTACTGATGAAAAATCCTCAATAGAATACTAGGAAACTAAATTCCACAGCACATTGAAAAGATTAGCTACCATGACCACTTGGGATTTATTCCTGGAATGCAAGGATTATCCATCATGTGAGACTCAATCAATGTGATACAACACATTAACAGGATGGAGTACAAAAACCACATGATCATCTGAATAGATACAGAAAAAGCATTTGACAAGATCCAACACCATTTCATCATAAAAAACATTCAATAAACTAGAAATAGAGAAACTATCTCAGCACAGTAAAGGGCGTATATGATAAGCTCAGTTAACATTGTGCTCAATGGTGAAAGACTGAAGCTTTTCCTTTAAGATCAGGAACAAAGGAGGGATGCTTGCTCGTGTCACTTTTATTCAATGTAGTATTGGAAATCCTAACCAGAGCACTTAGGCAAGAAAAATAAGTAAAAAGCATCCAAATTGGAAAAGAAGAACTAGAATTATCTTTGTTCACAGAGTTAGCAAGGACAAGCCAGGTTATGCTGCTGTAACAAACACCAAAATCTTGGTAGTCTTACACAACAAAGTTTTATTTTTGGCTTTTACCACATAGGCAATGAAGGTTGGCTGGGGTCCGCTTCCCATAGTCACTCAGGAACCCAGACTGTCTGAGGCACCACCATTTAGAATGTTGGTTTCAGTGGAAAGGGAAGAGAGAGAGACCAGAGAGTTGGACAGAGATATTTGCTGCAGCAGCCCAGAAGAAAAGTATGTCATTTTCATACATTTAATTGACCAGAACTACTCGCATGGCTCCACCTGACTGCAAGGGGCTGAAACTGAGGTTTCCTACATGCCCAGGAGGGAGAGAGAACTGGATATTTGTGAACACTGGTAATAGCTACTGTATTTTGTTTACAAGGAAAACAAAAAGTACCATATCTGAAAAATTATTGTTTGTTCTTATAGGGAAATGCATGTGTAATCAAAATCACCCACAGGAGACTGAGAAGAGGGAATACAAGGCATTCTATTTTCACCATTTAGCAGTAGAACCCTAAAAGGACCCAGTGAGAAAGCTAAAATTTACTTTGATCTCAAATACCCCATGAGGTATTTTTTTGCTGACTAAACTAAACTTTGGGGAAGTTTAGTGTTGCATATTGATGGGCTACAGGGGCCAGACATACCCATTGTTAATCATTCTGGGGCTGGAAAGAAGGTAGGCTTGGGTGGAGGGAGGGAAGAATCTGCATCTTTCCACTAAACCAGGAGCAGTGGGGCTTGGAATTTGGATAAGGGGACATTTGGGGAAGGGAACCTTATCCCTGCAACATGGCTATAAGTCAGAAGAGGATGGAAGAAAGATGTTTAGGGCCTGGAGAAAACCAAAGCCTCCAACTAGGATTGGTGACATCTAACAGTTGGTTTCAAAGTTTACTTTTTGTGTTCTGATTTTCTTCTGTGATGTTTTCATTACCCCACCACCTGGCTTATTTGTGCTACTAGAATTTAAGGAAGGGGCCTGCATCTATGCATCAGGCTAAATATGTAGAGAGAGTGGCAGATGCCAGGAGAAATAACACAGCTACAGTGACCAGCAGGGCAAATTTCTCATGTTTTTGCAAAAATTACCTGGGGAGGGGTACTTGTGAAAGAATGTAATTCCTAGTCCAGGGAATGGAGTCCTGCTCCATTGTTATCTGGGTATTATGTGAAGGGAAATTTATGAAGACTGGGGAATGTGTGGATACCTGGGTTATGCTCAGAAAGGCCTTAAAAAAAGGCATTTAGACATCTTTTCCCACTGAAAAAACTGGATGTGAAAATTCTTCCATTTCATTATTTCTCCCTCACCAGATTTTTGTATTGGCTTTAAAAAAAAAATCATGCATTTATACTAGTGGCTGTATCACATTATGCATCAGACCATTCAGTATTGTAGTCTGTAAAGTTTTAGGCACTTCAATAACAAAACGACAATTATTTTGCACTGAGTACCTACTATATGCCCATTACTTCATGTATATTAGCTTGAATCCTCCTAACGCCATTGTCAGGTACATCTTGTTATTCCAGTTTTACTGGTAATGAAAGTGAGATTAGGCCAAGTTAAGTAAATTATCCAATTTCTCAGTTAGCTTATGATGTAGCTGATATTTAAGCTTATACCTTCTGGTCTCCAAAGTCTACAGTCTTCCCATAAATACTATGCTTCCTTCTACTCTACCTAAGGGCTCATTTAGGCAACAGGACAGTCTCTAAAAAGGAACTTGGTGATGCTAGCTTTATCATCAGCAAAAGCATTATTTCCTCAAAGCTGTATGCCATGAATCATACCTGAGTGGGCTAACATGGTGGCTGTATTTGTTTTCTATACTGCTGTAAAAAATTAACACAATCTTAGTGGCTTAAATAGCACACATTTATTATTTTATAATTCTATAGGTTGGAAGTCTGACCAGGATCTCACTGGGCTACAATTAAGGCGTTGGCAGGGCTGCGTTCCTTCTAGGGGAGAATCCATTCTCTTGCCTTTTCTAGCTTCTAGGGGCCTTCTGCCTTCCTCGGCTCAGGGCCTCCGCCTCCAACTTCAAAACTAATAATGGCAGATTGAATCCTCACATCGCATCCGTCTACCTCTTCTGTCATCACATCTCTGACCCCTTCTTCTGCCTCCCTTTTCTGCTTTTGAAGACCCCTGTGGTGACAATTGGCCCACCCAGATAATCCAGGATAATCTCCTTATTTCAAGAGCAGCTGTTTAGCAATGTTAATTCAATCTGCTGCCTTAATTCTGCTTTGCCCTGTAGCCTAACATATCCAAGGTTCTGCGGATTAGGATGTGAGCATCTTTAGGGGACCATGATTCTTCCCACCGCTATGGGTTACTGATTCAGATCTAAAACTAGATCGGATCTAGAATTTGGTCTTGATTTGCTCTGGGATTGTTGTGAGTCCGTTTCATTTCTCTCCCGTGCTTCAGTATTCATGCTTTCAGTCAATCTGATGGTGAGAGGTGAGAAATTAAAGAAATGGTAGATGGTTTCAAGGTGGTTCCATATCAACAGCAAACAAAAGACAATGGTTATAATTTTAAAAAGTTAATATTCTAGAGGCAGAGAGTAGATCAGTGGTTATCAGAGACTGGGGAGAGGAGGAGGGAAAATAGGGAGAGGCTGGCCAACGGGTACAAAATTACAACTAGATAGGAGGAATAAGTTCTGATGTTCTATTGCACAGGAGGGTGACTATGGTTAACAGTTACATTTTGTGTATTACATAATAGCAAGAGGAGACGTTTTGAATATTTTTGCCACAAAGAAACAATAAATGTATGAGGTGAATGATACACTAACTACCCTAACCTGACTATTATACAGCATGTATATGTATCAAAACATCCAATTGTGCCCCATAAGTATGTATGATTATGATGTGTCAATTTAAAAAAAGACAATGGTTATTTTACACAGAGGCTGTATGATGGGAAGATGAGAGTGCAGACTTCAGAGCCAGGGTACCTGAGTTCAGGCTGCTGGTCTCCTGTTCACCAGGCGCCATCGTGGGTAAACTACTCACCCTCCCTGTATCTCAGTATTCTCATCTGCAGAATGGAATTGATAAAGATAGCTCCCAAGTTGTCATGAGGATCGGACAAGTAGACTCCAGGCATATGATGAACACTCAGTACGTGTTAGCTATGATTACACAGATATGCCTGCTTATTTTAAAAAGAATTGGCAGTTAAAATTCAGGGGTCAGCATTAGTTTGAGATGACAGGTCAAGTCTGGCAAAATGAAAATTGCAGGAAGTCTCCAGGAGTTCTGCACAGAAAGAGAGGCCTGGGCTCGAATTGTGCCAAAATGGCTGTGAGCGGGCTCGCACTTCATGATGAAGTGTGGGCTCCTTGGTCTGGCATTCAAGGCCACTCATGGGCCACCTCCACCTGCCTTTCCATCTCTGTCTCTCACTTCTTTTTTTTTGTGTGTGTGTGTGTCTGGCAACGGATCTCAACCCTCAGTGTCGCCCCCGTACCGGACCGGGACCAGCAACGGGATTGCAACCCTCGGTGTTGCACCCGCACCTCGCTCAGCCAGTGAGCGGCCGGTCTGTATGTGGGATCCGAACCCTCGGCGGGAGCGTCGCCACACTCGCAAGCGGTGCACTGTAGCAGTGCGCCACCGGGCCGGCCCTCTCACTTCTCTATCTTATGGGAAGTCCTTTCCTCAAACATGCCCTGGACTTCCCAGTCCTGAGACTTTGCTCAAGTGGTTCTCTCCCTTGACTACCTCCTACCGTCTCTGCCTGTTGAAGTATCTCAGAGAACGTCTCCACCATGGAGCCTTTCTGATGTCTGCAGCCAGAAAGGACAATTCATGCCTCTGAATTCCTCAAATGCCTCACCTGCATGGCTCTTATATGATGGTAAATTTTGTATGTGTCTTTTCTTGTCTGCTACAGGTGGGCTGCCTAAGATCTTTGTCTACTTGTGTGTCTTTCAAGGCACGTGGCATGTGCTTAGGAAAGGTCTGTTGAGTTAATAGTTGGAGAATGAGGGAGTTAGAGTGGACCACATCCAAAACGGAATGTCTCAGTGCCTTTTTGGCGAGAAATCAATGATGGTATTCATAGTGTTTGACATCTTTAAAGTCTCTCTTTTCTGATTACATGCACTTCCCCTGCTCGGTTGCTGGTCCCCAACCCAGTGTGAATCAGAAATCTCTTCTGAAACATGAAAACAATACAGATGTCCTGGAACTACCTTCAAGAATCCAAATCAGTAAGTTTGAGGTGGGGCCCAGACATATGTATTTTTTTCTAAGCTTCAAAGTTAGTTCTAAAGCATGTCTCAGAAAGGCAATTGTTGTTACTTCATCGCAAAGAACTTCAGATATAGGTTAATGGATGTTTCTTGAAAAATAATCAGAAAAGGAAAACTTATTGCTTCTTCGATTCTTGTTGTTAAATCACCACCAGTCATATTTTCAGGGGAAATGATGTGTAAGTCAGTCCATCCATTAGCAGTGAGGTTGAAGTTGGGGCAGAATGAGTCAGTCAGGATGAGGAATGAGTAGGCATGTGATAGTTATGCAGCCGTGGATGGGGAAGGGCTGGGAAGATGCTGAAGAGACACTTTGTTTTTGCCAACATAAAAATTGCACTGAGTTTCTTTTTTTCCTGTCTTTTTTTTTTTTAACCTTTAGTGTAGTGAGAACCAAGAAAAGCATTAACAAGTCATGGGAGAGAAAACACACACACACTCACACACACTCACACAATACTCACATACTCCTAAGCTACAAAGCCAAATGTGAAGCACAATAACTCCACATAGGTTCAATTGAGAAATTTGCTCCAGGATAACAGGTCAACCAGAAATAAAGTAACCAGGCCAGAGTTAAAGAAAAGAACAGGGAAACTCCGTCTTGTACTTGGGATTGAAAAGGTAAGATACTTCTACAAGTTTCATTGTGAATCCACTTTACCCAAGTGAATAGTCTAGAAGGCTGAACCATGGGTGACAATAGTTGTATATTATACATTAATTAAAGGGGACCCAACTAGTCATCCAGGGCCCTGCCTGTCAGGAGCTCAGCTGGGTACAAAGTATGGGTTAGAAAACAAAGACAGAGTGAGAAAAATGGCCAAGGGGGCTCAGAAGTGGTTTTTTCACAAGATGATACTTCCAGTCTTGCTCTGTTTCTTTGATAAAATGTGTAATTTCTTTTACTGTTGTGGAATAAATAGGATCATGACTTTTATTTTGCAATTATATAGTTTTATTTCCCTTATATTGACAAAAGTTACAAATATATTTTTTTCTTTGTGATGTTGATGTATTTCATTGGGTTATTACACGAATACAGGATCTCCCCTACCCCCACCCACCCTTTGCCACTGGGAGCAGAGTCAACCACTGTTTGCCCTAGGCCTGTGTGCCTCTTCCTGCTTTCAAACAAATCTGCCTCCTTTCCTAGTCCTCTCCTCGGAATCACAGAGGGCTAGAGCTGAGGGAATGTGACTGGTCCAACATTCTTAGTTTGCAAAGGAATTGAATGAGCAAATGGAGGCCCAGTGAGGTGAGTGACTTGGTTTCTCTGAAAAATCGGGGTTTCCCATGAGGGGACAGTCCAGTTTGCCGGGCTGAGTCCCTTGGAAACAAAGGACGTAACACAGGGGGCGGGGAGAGGAGATGACTTGGTCTCCCCCAGCCTATTTTTTGGAGATCAAGAAGAATAGCCTATTTCGGAAGTCATTCTTCATCTGAGTAAAACCGACCCAGAAAAGCCACCAGCTCACACGTACAAATGCTAAAACTCAAGAAAGTGGGTGAGCAGAATATACTCACCTACAGGCACTAAGGAAACAGATTCGAGATATAGAATACTGGAACATTTGAGCAAGAAAGGACCTCAGAAGACATCTAATCTTATTTCTTTATCTCACGGGTCAGGAAACTCAATCCAAAGGACCACAACCCTAATTAGGAGACAGTCCAGATCTCTCCCACTAAAGCTGTCTCTACTGTACTGTCCTGAGTTGCCATCCTGTCTGGCTTTGAGGAACATCATGGGATTATTGTTCAGCCATTAATTTATCTGTTTAAGTCTGCTTAATATGGGCTGGTTTTAAAATTTCTTTTTCTTTCTGTATACCAAAGTTCATGGTAGCATTATTCACAGTAGCCAAAAGGTGGAAACAACCCACATGTCCATCAACAGGTGAATGGATAAATAAAATGTGGTATTGTATGTACAATGGAATATTATTCAGTCTTAAAAAGGAAAGAAGCATTCTGACAAATGCTACAACAAGGATGGACCTTGAAAACATCATGCTAAGCAAAATAAGCCAGACATAAAGGTCAAAAATTGTATAATTTCACTTATATGAGGTACCTAGGATGGGCAAATTTATAAAGACAGAAAGCAGAATAGAGGTTTCCAGGGGCTGGGAGGAGGGTGGAGAGGGTTGTTATTGTTAAATGAATGCAAAGTGTCTGTTTGGGGTGATGGAAATTTCTAGAAAAGGGTAGTGGTAATAGTTGTACAGCAATGTGAATGTTCTTAATGCTGAATTATGCAGTTAAAAATGTTAAAATGGTCAATTCTATGTTGTATGTATTTTACCAAAATAAAAAAAATGAAGAAAATATTTTTTGTCTTCCTTCGTCACACACCATTGAGGCTCCAGAAGGCAATGGTTTGAGAAAGCGGGATAGAGAGCTCACCTGTGCTGAACAGGATGTCCATGGACAACTTACCACATGGTAACACGTGGACTTAAATTTCTCCTTCTGAGGCCTGACACTTTCTAAAGGAAGGACACCCGGAGATCAAACAATCAAGCATCAATGTTGCACTGAGTGTCTCCTGCATGCCCTGCTGTGTCTACGCAGAAGAGGGTTGTGTGATGCAGAAGTGGGTGCGCAGGGTTTGGAGCCTGGGCGTCTGACTGTGAGTCCCAGCTCCAGCCCAAGCAAGATTTCTAACTCTTCTGTAAGTGACTTCCCCTCTCTGTGTTTAATTTCCTCATCTATGAGACCTAATATTAGTACACACCTTATAATTTGTGGTAAAGATGGAACAAGTTAGCACCATAAAGCATTTGGAAGAGTGCCCGGCAGAGTGAGTTGTTATCATAGTTTTGATTACATGTCACGGGGAATATGGAATTATGAGAAGTCTCTGCCTGCTCTCAAGGAACTTATTTCTTACTGGAGGAAACTAGACTAAGACTGGGAGACTATTAGCAAACTGGGAGACTATTAGTTTTAATCGGCTGGAATAATTGCCAGCATCACAGAGCACTTGGTACTTCTTAGATTGCCTCCACATACATGGGTTTCTCTGATATTTTCAACGTTTCTGAAAAGTAGGTTACTCCACTGATTTTACATAGTAGAAAACAGAGACTCGGAACCATTGCCTTGCCCAAGGATTCACAGCTTGTAAGTGCTACAATGAATAAGAATCTTAAGAATTCAGAAAAAGGAGAAACCAGTGTGGTCTAAACCCCTCAAGGAAAGCTTGGTGGAAGTGTGATGTGCAAATACTTTGAAGAAGGAGAGACTAATGAGAAGGACATCTTGGGCTGGCATGTGGATTACAATGTGAACGAGTTCTTTTTTTTTTTTTTTTTTTGAGTTGTGCGGTATACAAGCTGTAAAAGCTTGGTGGAAGTGTGATGTGCAAATACTTTGAAGAAGGAGAGACTAATGAGAAGGACATCTTGGGCTGGCATGTGGATTACAATGTGAACGAGTTTTTTTTTTTTTTTTTTTTTAGAGTTGTGCGGTATACAAGCTGTATGATCATACAGGGCAGCCCTGCCAGCAGGGGGAATCACGTGGGCAGGAACAAGAAAACCTTGTTTGACTGCAGTAGAAGAAACACTTGATAGAGTAAAAGGTCCAGTGTAATAATAGTCTGATTGTTTTCATGTTTGGATTATGTTGCTAGATGCTGAGAATTTTGGCAGTGGAAAGAACTCTGGAATAGGCAATCGATGGTCTCACCCTGTATTATACCATTTTTGTTGCTTATAACATGCATACCTGAAACTGGGTGATTTATAAAGAAAACAAAATTTATTGCTTACAGTTTCAAAGGCTGGGAAGTCCAAAGTCCAGGAAACGCATCTAATGAGAGCTTTCTTTGGTGGTGACCTCAGTGATGCAGAGTATCACATTGCAGAAATGGCAGAGCAGAGAGAGCAAAGAGACAGTTCCTCATGCACTCCCCTTGTAAAGCCCTCAGAACCACACCCATGACCACCATTTTTAATACATTTATTAGGCATGGTCCTCAGAATCTAATCACCTCTTCAAGGCTTCACCTTGCAATTACCATAATAGGATTTCCCACCCTCTTAACAGTCACAGTGGGGATTAAGTTTTGGGGGGACATTCAACCCAAGGCACACCATTAACTTGCCCTCCCATCATCTGTGTGACCCTGAGTAAGTCACTCCAACTCTCTGGGCTTCAATTTGTCCACCTGTAGACTAGAAGGATAAAACCAGGTTGCTCTAACACAGTATTTTTATGTCTATTAAGAAGCCCAAAGTATTTTGTCATATGACCCTTCCCACTTCCCCTACTGAAAGAATGAGGGGCTTGGGAAGGGTTCCTTGCTCATTTTTCTTTTACCCTAAGAACCCCCATTAACAGGATGGAAGCTCTCTAAAGCATATTACAGGAGGAGGTGTGAAAATGAGATACTTTTGGTACTTTTATTTTTAAAAAACAGCAAGGGATAGACTTACTGTTTTCTCCTCTGAGTAATCAACCTATGTCCTTTCTTTTCCCTACGTGGGGGAAGCAGACCCTAATATCTTATACTTCTCTTATCTCATGGTTTCCTCCAGAGATCAGAGTTTACTACTGTCCTTATTTTCCAGCCTCTCTTTGGAGTCTAAAATGATAGGAACTCTTTTGTGCTCACTCTGTAGCCCTCATAGTGTTTCACAGCCCAGGGTAGGTGCAAAGAGCGTATCTCATTGAATTGAATCAAAATACATAAAGAGCTGAGATACTTGTCACAGTTTTACAGTTGGGGAAACTGAGGCAGAGAATGGGAGAGTGCAAACTGATGTGCAAAACACAGGTCAAGTATGTTAGCAGAATTAAAGATTTGCACTTTACAGTCCTCCCTATTAACCAGGTGACGATCATGCGTGTCACATGTGTGGGGAGCGACGTTCAGGCTTTGCCAGGGCCACCAGATGGGTTATGAAGCCAAGAAGAAGACAGGCATTTCACTCTCCACATGTAATCGGCGTTTACCACCATTTGCTTACAACAAGACACATTAAACAATTTTCCACATTTCCTCTAAATGAATGGGACTCTGCAGGAAAACCCTAAAGGGAAGTGTTTGAGAAATCGGTGGCAGAGGAATTTAACTATGAGGAGAGAGTGAGCCAGTTCATTCTGTTTGCTTATTAATAGGTTCTGTGTCACCAGCTCCAGGGGGAATGGCCTCTTGAATAGCTGGCGGGGAAAAGCATTCAAGGTCTCCGCTTGATGAAAATAGGGAATAACGGGAAGGGAAAGAAAGGGAAATAACTTCAGAAAAGATTGGAAAGCTTGTCCTCTAGAATGAAAACAAGCTGCTGCTAATTTGACTGTCTAAGTGGCTGCTACGGCTGGTTTAGAGCTGAGCATTGTGCTGAGTCGTGCAGCAAGTCAGAGCTTTGCAGTTTACATGTGGGGTAGGCTGCATCTCCTTCCTTGAGATAAAGCTGCATTTAACATCTAGAATATTTCAAAAGACAACCTGCTAAGGCTGGGTATATATAACCAGGTTAGAGAGGTGGTGGATGCTGATTGTGAATTAATAAGTATGGAGAAATATGTGTTTCTCTTTGTGAGGCATTACCTACAAACAATACACAGCAATGTCACCCACCTCAAGGAACATCCATTTGTCATATGATCAACAAATGTTTCTTTATGCCGGTGCTGTGCTGGGAACATGAAGCCAATTGAGCTGTGAACCTTGTTCTCAAAGGTGATGGTGAGGAAGAGAGAAAATAGACAGTCACAAAGTGATGTGCCACGCAGGCTACAGATTTGCATAGGGTCTTAAGGAAGGGGTGCCTATCCCAGACTGGGTAGGATGGAGAGGGTGGGACACAGGAAAAGCTGCCTTGAGAAGGGGGCTCCTGAAGGAGAATTAGGAGTCAGTTGGCAAGTTTTTCTTCCCTAATAGAAGGTATGAATTTTAAGTACTCTGGGACCCACTGAAATTGTCTACAAATGTGTTCGTGTACATACATCTGCCTTTCTCTGGAAAAGATACATAACTTTCAGCAGATTCTTAGAGGCTTAAGACCTCTTTCCCTAATTTTGTAGATGAATTGCATAGAACTTTTGAATATTGTACTGATGTCCAACTAACAGGCATTCTATTTCCATATGCGTGTGTGTATATGAGAGTATTTGCATATACATACATGTGGAACTCCAGCAGACATCTGTGTAGTTAAATCTTCATGCACACGAGTTATTTTTTTCAAACAAAGTCTTAAGAAGAGTTATTGCTTCATCAAAAATGTGAACATTTAAAAAACTTTGGCTACATATTGTCAGAATTCCCTCTCCAAATTTGTACAGATTTATCAGCAGCAGAGGGGGAGTGCCGTTTCCCTGGACTCTTGCCAATGCTATTTTTTTTTCCTTTTTGTCTTTTTTCGTGACCGGCAACGGATCGCAACCCTCAGTGTCGCGCCCGTACCGGACTGGGACCGGCAACGGGATTGCAACCCTCGGTGTTGCGCCCGCGCCTCGCTCAGCCAGTGAGCGGCCGGTCTGTATGTGGGATCCGAACCCTCAACAGGAGCGCCACCGCGCTCCCAAGAGGCGCACTGTAGCAGTGCGCCACTGGGCCGGCCCCTGCCAATGCTATTTTTATTGTCTTTTAATTAAGAATATTTTAAATATAAAGCAGCACAGAAAAAATGACACCAATGAACATATTTACCCACATTGAATCCATAATAACACTATGCCATGGTGTTTCCCATCTTTTAACAAAGACATAAGGTGTGTGTGATTTGTAAGCAGAAGCTTGTGTCTCCATCCCCCATCCCGTTCCTCTTTCCCTCCCCCACTATTTTTTTTAAGTGGGTGTTCTTATACTTATGCCACTTACAAATATCACCAACAATATATGATGATGTTTGTGCTTTAAAAATACATACGAATGGTATCATACTGAACATAGTTATTGTAATTTTCTTGAAACATTTATTTACACCCTCTTATTTTATGTTTTCTTTGCTTCTTTTCTTTTTTCCTCCCTCCCTTTCTACCACCCCTTAAATTGAACAGTTTTTGTTAGTTCCCACTTAACCTCTACTGGTTTAGACAGATAATCTATTTTTACTTTTTTAGGAGTTACCTTTAAAATATTTTGAACAGCTTTATTGAGATATACTTCACACGCTGTACAATTCACCCATTTAATGTGTACAGTTCAGTGGTTTTTAATATATTCAGAGGGTGGTGCAACCATCCCCACACTCTATGACAACATTTTTATCACCCCAAATAGAAATCCCATAGCTATTATCAGTCACTCTCCTTTCGCCCTTCCCTTCTGCCCTTGGAAACCACTAATCTATCTTCTGTCTCTGTGGGTTTGTCTGCTCTGGACATTTCATATAAGTGGAATCATACCATAAGTGTTTTGTGACTGGCTTCTTTCACTTAACATAATGTTTTCAAAAATCATCGATGAGGTATTGTACCCTGTATCCATACTTCATTTCTTTTTATGGCTGAATAATAATCCATTACATGAAGAGGCCATATTTATTTATCATTCATAAGCTGATGAACATTTGGGTTATTTCATTTTTTGACATAATAAATAATGACACAAGGAACATTTATATTTAAGTTTTTATGTGGACATATTTTTTCAAGTTTGTTGGGTATATACAGAGAAATGAAATTCCTGGGTAATGTGGTAAGTTGCTGTATAACGTTTAGGGAAACTGCCAAACTCTTTTCCAAAGTGGCTGTAACTATTTTATCAGCAATGCATAAGGTCTCTAACGTTTCCACATCCTCAACTAACACTTGTGATTGTCTTTTTATACATACACATAACCATCCTAGTGAATGTGAAGTAGGATCTATTGTGTCTCTACTCTGCATTTCACTAATGGCTAATGATGTCGAGCATCTTTTAATGTGCTTTTTGGTCATTTCTGTATCTTTTTTTTTTTTTTTTTGAGAAATGTCTATTCAATCTTTTGCCCATTTAAAAATTGGGTTATTTATCTTTTTATTACTGAGTTGTAAGAGTTCTTTATAGCTTCTGGAAACAAGTCCCATATCAGATATATGATTTGCAAATATTTCCTCCTCTTTCATGGGTTGTCTTTTGCTTTCTTGATGGTATCATTTGCAGCACATAAGCCTTTAATTTTAGTGAAGTCCAATTGATTTCTTTTTTTCCTTTCTCACTTGTGCTTTTAGTATTATGTTTTAGGAGCCTTTGCCTAGTCCAAGTTCACCCAGATTTGCTCCTGTGTTTTCTTTTAAGAATTTTATAGTTTTAGCTCTTAACATTTATACAATTGTGTATTTGGAGTTCATTTTTGTGTACGGTGTAAGGCAAAGTCCAAACTCATTCTTTCCCATGTGGATATCCAGTTGTCCCAGCACCAACCCTTGAATTTGGAACATGCATATTTGACTCAAGAAAATCTGAAGTTTATTATTATACCTGTTTTCCGTCAGAACAATCAGGACTCACAGACCGCTTTAATTCATATCATCGCCACCTCTTCCATGGTATGGAGGTGTAGCCTTTCTCCTCTGCCCTGTTTCTGAGGCCCCCAGCCTTCTTGCTGATGTGACATTTGTCACAGATGTTGTGTTGGTGCTTACTTAGTGTCTGCTCACCATGGCTTCTGCCTCTCGGTCCTACCTTCTTAGTTCCTCTTCCTTCTTAACTGAAGGGCACCCACTAGTGCCGAAGACAGCCTTGGCGAGAGAGTGGTGCCCTCTGAGTCTTTGTCTAAAAAATGTCAGAATTTGTTCCTCACTTCATATGGGCGTTTAATGGGGTATCTCACTTTGAGGATATTCCACGTCATCTGGCTTCTAATGATGTTGGTGAAAGGCGAGTCTAATCTGTCTTTTCTTTTCAATTGCTTTTATAATATTTTTTTCACTCTGCACTTCCACTATGAAGTATCTCAGTGTGAATTTATTTTCATTGTCCTGCTTAGGACTCATTGTGTTTTGTAAAAATAGAAGCAAGTTGAAGACAACTTTCCCGAGTCCTGCTTCCTGTAACTCTGTCCGTACACACTGTCGCTTCTTTTGTGACTTTGGAGGAACTGTCCACACTCCTCGCTGTCACCTCTTCTTGACTGCTCAAAGACACCTTTCCAGCAACTCTCCTGCATATCAGTTTTCATCTCTCTATCGGACTTTCCCATCAGCATGCAAATATGCTTTTATCCAACTCTCTCTCGACCACACTCCCCCCGCCCCCCAGCTGGCACCCCATTCTTCTCTCTCCCTTTCCAACAAAACTCCTTGAAAGACTTGTGTGTCATTTCAGCTTCAGTGACTTTTCTCCCATGCTTCCTGTAAGTATTCTAATAGGTAGGTCACTAGTGACCTTCATGTTGTTAAATGGAATGGTCAGTTCTCAGTTCCCACGTTTCTTGGTCCATCAGCAGCATCTGGCTCAGTTAATCAGTGCTCTTGACTGACAGCCATCGTTCACCTGGCTTTCAGGACTCCACACCCTCCTGCTTTCCTCCTACCTCACTGACTGATCCTTCTCAGTCAATTTATTGGTTCCTCTTTATCTCCTTAACTCTAACTTTGGAATGTCTGGGCTCAGTACGTGGATGTCTTATCTGATCTGTTTGTACTCACCCTCTCAGTGACCTCACAAAGTCCTGGTCTTAAATATCCTCTATAGCAGGATCTGCACACCTGCAGTCCACGGGCAAATCCAGTTTGCAAATGTAAGCTAAAGATGGCTTTTACATAAGAATATGCAAGAGAGATCATACGTGGCTTGCAAGGCCAAAGATATTTACTATCTGGCCCTTTACAGAAAAAGTGTGTCATCCCCTGATGGATGATGTGATGACTCCCAAACTTATGTCTGTGGTCTGAACTCCTCCCCTGAATTCCAGAGGAGTCCACGCAACTGCTCGCTGGATATCTCCACATGGAGGTCTTACATGCACTCAGTCTCACCGTGACCCACACAGAGTGTTCGTGTGCCGCCCACCTGCTCATTCTACAGCCTTCCTGTTGTCAGTGATCCTTCCCACTGTCCAGGCCCCATGCCCAAGCATCACGGCTGACTCTTTCCCTGTGCCCCTCACCCAGTTGCAGCTAATCATGTTTAAAATGCATCCAGAGTCCAACCACTTCTCCTGCCTTCACCATGGCTGAGCCTCTGTGGCCTCTCACTTGGCTGTCACAGTGACCTCTGCCTTGTCTCCCTGGCCTCCTCTGCTCCATTCTCTATACACTGGTTGAGTCAAAATGTAAGTGGGATCATGTCATTCATTTGCTCAAACCCTCAAATGACTTTCCATGTCACTCCAAGTGAAAACCAAGCCCCACAGTGGCCTTTGGCTGAGTCAAAATGTAAGTGGGATCATGTCATTCATTAGCTCAAACCCTCAAATGACTTTCCATGTCACTCCAAGTGAAAACCAAGCCCCACAGTGGCCTGCATGTCCTGCAGCTCTGGCTCTGTTGTTGGTCTGACTCTTCCCCTGCTGCTACCCAACCACCCCCCGTCCTCCACCCCCCGCCATTCACTTCATGAGCGTTGCAGGGGCCTCCTTGCTGCTCCTGAAGCACAGCAGGCCTGCTTCTGACTTGGAGTCCTTTGCGTCTTTTGTTTCTCTGCCTGAAGCCTTCTTTTCCAAGATATCTTCACGGTCCACTCCCTGACACCTTCAGGACTTAATCTCCTGTTACTTTTTTTGTGCCCTCCTAAACCTGCTATTCACCAGCAGGCCTGCTTCTGACTTGGAGTCCTTTGCGTCTTTTGTTTCTCTGCCTGAAGCCTTCTTTTCCAAGATATCTTCACGGTCCGTTCCCTGACACCTTCAGGACTTAATCTCCTGTTACTTTTTTTGTGCCCTCCTAAACCTGCTA
>NW_007735251.1:83523-84974 GCF_000696425.1 Galeopterus variegatus | reverse complement strand
TCCCTGACACCTTCAGGACTTAATCTCCTGTTACTTTTTTTGTGCCCTCCTAAACCTGCTATTCACTCATTCATTCATTTGTTAGCAGCTGGCCAGTACTGGGATTGAACCCTGGGCCTTGGTGTTATCAGCACCACAGACTAACCAACTGAGCTAACCAGCCAGTCCCTAAACTGCCTATTGAAAATTGCAACCTCCCTAATAATTCCTATCCCCATTCCCTGTTTTGGTTTTCTCCAAAGCAATTACCACCACTGAATATATATTGGTATGCTATACTTTTTGTTCACAATTATTTATTCCCTCCCCTGTAAGAGGATTATACATACCTGCTCATGCCATGCTTGTCTCTAGCATACAACTTTGTTGGGTTTGGGGATGTGACTTGTTTTTACCAATAGTATGTCAGCAAACGTTACATATGCCACTTCCAAGCAGAAGCTTTATGATTGGCTGGAGGTTGTGCATTTTTACCCTCTGCCACTACAGAAGCATGTCCCAGATAGGGGTTCCTCATTCGGTCTGTGTCCTGGAATACATGGATTAGACCTATAGTCAATTCACAGCCTGGAGCAGCCTGCAGACAACTTGCAACCCTCGTATAACATGAACATCAAATAAAGGTCATTGCAAACCACTAAGATTGAAGATTGGTTGTTACCATAGCAAATGCTTAGGAATGCACATTATATTGTACTTTACAAAAATGATCTCTCTTTTCTTTTAGAAAGTATCCACCATGAAAGCAAGGATTTTTGTCTTTTTTGTGCACTGTTTCCCCCCCAGTACCTAAAATAGTGCAGGGCACATGGTGGAGCTTCATGAATATAGGTAGTATAAATTATGTATATCCTGGAAAATTCTTAGCCATTTTCCCTTTAAATATTAAGAAAGTTTTCTTCATTGTTTCTATTGTCTTTTCCTAGAACTCCTGTTAAACTTTCTCATTCTATCTTTCGTATCTCTTAACCACTCTAGTATATTTTCCATTTCTTTTAAATGCCCATGCATCACTCTGGGTAAGTAATCAGAACTCTCTTCCAACTTTTTAATACTCTTTTTATCTGGGACTCATTTGCTGCTTAATTTATTCTTTGAGGTTTTATTTCAATGACTATATTTTTATTTAATTATTTAAGTTCTATTTTATTCTTTTTTTCAAATCTGCCTATACTATTTTCATAATGTCCTTTGTTTTCAATATGTTTTTTATACCATCTTTAATCATTCTGACAATTTAAAACATTTAGTTTATATTCTTCAGTTGAAAGAACTTCTATTATCAGAAGTTTTGGGGGATGTTGATTGTCTACCTTTATAAAGCTTATGGCAGCTGCTCATTGAAGATCATTTTCTCTTGTGGTTTGTAATATTTTTGGAAACTCATCTCCAGTGAGAATTTTTTTTTTAAGGGCAACATATGCTCTTTTTTTTTTTTTTTTTTTTTTTTT
>NW_007735251.1:80057-80653 GCF_000696425.1 Galeopterus variegatus | reverse complement strand
AAATAAATAAAAAGATGATTGGCTTGGGGTTTCTTTTACCGAAAAGATAGTGCTAAAATTGTACTTCATGCCTGCACATGGCATAAAGTTGGGTTTTCACTTTTCTTTCAGGAGGTTTTCTTAATTTTTGTTCTCAGAAACCTAGTCAGAGATAATGATATCTTTTCTTCCCTGAGCTGTAGAATGAAGTTTTAAAGTCCTGTCTTTACTTAAAGTGCAGCCTTTTGGGGGTCCCTGGGATATGCAGGAGTCACAGTCAGTAGAAAGCCCACTCCCAGTTCTTAGTTTTATATCCCTCTTTAAGTCCCCTCTAACCCGACCCTCCACCCCCCAGCCTTGAGGAATCAGCTTTCAAGCTTCCTGTTCTATCTTTAACTTTTCTGTTTTCCAGAGAATGCTTAGAAAGATCTTTCTTGTCCTGAGATCCCTTAAAATAACCATCTGTATCTTTTCCTGTTTTTTTTATTACTTCATTTTTTACATTAAAATTTTTATCTCACGTGAAAGTTATTTTGGTACACAGTGTAAGGTAGACATCCAACTTTACTTTTCTCCCAAATAGTTAACCAATTGTCTAAACAAAACTTATTGAGTAA
>NW_007735251.1:77388-78616 GCF_000696425.1 Galeopterus variegatus | reverse complement strand
CACCGAGGGTTGCGATCCCATTGCCGGTCCCGGTCCGGTACGGGCGCGACACTGCGGGTTGTGATCCGTTGCCGGTCATGAAAAAAGACAAAAAGGAAAAAAAAAAAAAAGAATTTTTTTCTCTTAAGTAATTCAGAGAAGATTTCAATTGTTCTTCATGTAGCATTTCTTGTAAAATTTATTATGAGTATTTTTTTCTTTTTCTCTTAAATTACTTTAAAAAATTTTAATTGTGGTAAAATATGCATGACATAAAATTTACCATCTTCACCACTTTTAAGTGTGCAGTTCAATAGTGTTACATTGTCATACAACTGACCTCCACACCTCTTTTTATCTTGCAAAACTGAAACCCTATACCCATTAAATAACAATTCCTTATTTCCCCATCCCTCCAGCCCCTGGCAACCACCATTCTACTTTTTGTGTCTGTGAATTTAGCTACTGTGGTTATTTCATGTAAGTCGAAGCATACCGTATTTATCTTTTTGTGACTGACATATATTCCACTTAGCATAGGGACCTCAAGGTGCATTCGTGTTGTAGCACATGTCAGAATTTCTTCCCTTTTAAAGGCTGAATAGTATTGCATTGTATGTATGTACCATATTTTGTTTATCCATTCATTCATCCATGGACACTTGGGCTGCTTCCACTTCTTGCTGTTGTGAATTATGCTGCTATGAACATGGGTGTGTGCAAATATTTCTTTGAGACCTTGCTTTAAATCCTTTCAGGTATATACCCAGGAGTGGAATGGCTGGGTCACATGGTAATTCTATCACTATGAATGTATTTATGTTATTGTTTTATTAGTAGGATTTTCTTTGCATCATATTCTGTAATTAGTTCTTGATGGTATGAAGGAAAATCTATTGGATTTTGTATATTTCTTACATTTTTATCAGTATTTCTCAAGCTTGGATGCACATTAGAGGCATCTGGGAGCTTTTAGGACATAAACTGACCCAATCCTCACTCAAGAACAATTATATCAGAATTTCTGGGGTGAGCCCAGGTATTGGCAATTTGTAAAAGCTTTCTAGGTGATTTTAAAGTGAAGCAAAGGTTAAGAAACACTGGTCTAAACCAACTTACTAAAGTCTTCTTAGATTCAGTCATTGTGCATAGTTCTGCAATAAACACTGGAGTACAGGTATCCCTTCACATGATGATTTCCATTCCTCTGGGTATATTCCCAGCAGTGGAATCCCTGGGTCATATGGTA
>NW_007735251.1:68127-77036 GCF_000696425.1 Galeopterus variegatus | reverse complement strand
TTGGCCATTCATTTATCTTCCTTTGAGAAATGCCTATTCAGCTCCTTTGCCCATTTTTTAGTTGGGTTATTTGGTTTTTTGCTGTAAAGTTGTTTGAATTCCTTGTGTATTCTGGATATTAATCCTTTGTCAGATGTATATTTTGCGAATATTTTCTCCCACTCTGTTCATTATCTTTTCTCTCTGTTGATTGTTTCTTTTGTTGTATAGAAGCTTTTTAGTTTGATATAATCACATTTGTTTATTTTTCCTTTGGTCATCTGTGCTTTTGGGGTCATATTCATGAAGTCTGTACCCACTCCTACTTCCTGAAGTGTTTCTCCTATGTTTCCTTTAAGAAGTTTTATTGTTTCAGGATGTATATTTAATTCTTTAATCCATTTTGAGTTGATTTTGGTATATGGTGAGAGGTACAGGTCTAGTTTCATTCTCCTACATATGAAGATCCAGTTTTCCCAGCACCATTTGCTGAAGAGGCAGTCTCTTCCCCAGTGTGCAGACTTGATGCGTTTGTCAAATATCAGATGGCTATAGGTGTGTGGGTTGATTTCTATTTACAATAACCAAGAGTTGGAACCAGCCCAACTGTTTATCATCAGATGAGTGGATAAGGAAACTATGGTATATTTGCACAAAGGAATACTACTCTGATATAAAAAAGAATGAAATACTACCATTCACAGCAAGATGGATGGACTTAGAGAAAATTATATTAAGTAAAATAAGTCAGACACAGAAAGAGAAATACCACGTTCTCACTTATTTGTGGGAGCTAAAAATAAATAAATAAATAAATATACAAACAATTAAATGGTAAGGGAAGGAAGAAAACACAACAATCACAGCAATTCCTTGAACTTGTTAAGACAAGTGAACAGATATGATGTAGTTGGGGGGGGGAGCGGGGAAGAGGAATGGGTAAAGGGACATGAAAATCAGCTACAATGTATATTGAGAAGTTAAAAAAAGATTAAGTCATTGTTTAGTTGATTTACACAGATGTTTTAGATAATAATATCACCTGCAAAGGATGAAAATGTTCTCTTTTTTATATTTACATCTCTCATTAATGTGCTTTTGACTTATCGAATTGACCAAAACTCCCTCAACAATGCAAAGTATATCTTTGCTTTGTTCCTAGTTTTAAAAGAATGCCTTTGCTTTAAGTATGATGTTAAATGCTGTTAAAAAGACTTTCTTTTTGTTAATGTGCATTTCTTGAGCAAGATATAAAAGTAGGGATAATTTGAAGAAGTTATGTATTATTCATGCCTTCATCTTTTGAAATTTTAGCATATATTTTCCTAAAGCAAACACAGATGATTTTTTAAAAGTAATCAGTTTACAAATGTACTTTTTATTCATAGTACTATAAGTTTAGTAAAAATGTATGTAGAATTATCAATGTGTGTTGATTTACCCTTCTTCCTTTCTCTGTGTGATGTTTATCATGTGGATGCTCTTCTTTGCCTAATTGATACTTTGAGGCATATCAGTGAAATTGCTAGTATTGAAACCGTGGATTAGAGCCACTTTATAAAGATTCTTCTTCCTTCCACTTGGATCTGTGACTCTCTCAACTGACGGAGTCCTTGGCTGCTCTGCTCCTACCCAAAGAGCCTTTTGCTAGGACTTCACCTAGGATGCAGTATGTTGCTAGTTTTCTCTATATTTTCTTTCTAGATGTTTTCTGGGATTTGCTATATTTGAATGGCTGTAAAACAAGTGGTGGGTGAGAGTGTGTGGCAGAGGGAAACAGTGCTCTGCTAAGACTAAAAGGCAGCTCCTACCTGCTACAGGGCCAGCCCCCCAGGTATTCTGGGTCTTACAGCTTCTGGGTCTCTGAGTTAGGAGACAATAGTGAGGGAGGGATGAGGGATGACTTATCTTTCTTCCTCTTTTCTCGCTTTTCTTCTCTCTCTCTCTGTCTCCCTTTCCCTCTTTCTCTCTCCCTCCTTTCTTCCTTCCTTTCTTTCTAAATGATCTCCTTTTTATAAAAAAGAGACTGAGATTCATGAGGCAATAACTGGCCAGATTTCACTTAACAAAACTACATTTGTCTGGAGATTCTGGAGATTCCTTCTGGATTTTGGCATTATTTTGTCTGGCAGATTTTCTTTTCTTCTTGTTGTGAGTTTAAATCTTTGTGTGTGTGTGTGTGTGTGTGTGTGTGTGTGTGTGTGTGTGTGTGTTTCCCCTGTTTCTTTATAGGTATTTATTTATTTATTTATTTTATTATTTTTTTTCCTTTTTGTCTTTTTTCGTGTCCGGCAACGGACCGCAACCCTCAGTGNTCCCAAGCGGCGCACTGTAGCAGTGCGCCACCGGGCTGGCCCCTTTATAGGTATTTAAGTGGGAAGTTAGAAGAGCTTGAATTAGGCTCAGATTTGGAAATCTGAATCTGAAACCACTTTAAACTAGAAACCACTTTAAACTAGAAGTCTAATGTCATATCTTCTCATGCATTTTAATTAAGAGAGTGATGTGCAGATTTGGATTAAAGAGGAAACAGAAGAGGAAGCCTGGGGACTAGTAAGAAAGCTGTGACAGCACATTAGACTGTTGGAGGACACTTTAATGCAACATAAAATAGGTATCAGTCTGAATGTGATTGGATGTAACCAACCTCATGCAGTAGAAAGATCACTGGATCTGAGCTTTAACTCTAGTTAACTCTAACTATCTAGCTGTGCAAACTGAAACAGCTCTTTTAACTTCTTTAAATCTTGGTTTACTTGTGATGGTTAATTTTATATGTCAACTTGACTGTGCTAAGGGATGCCCAGATAGCTGGTAACATATTATTTCTGGGTGGGTCTGTGAGGGTGTTTCCAGGACAGATAGTATTTGAATCAATGAAACCATGAGCTCCTGGAGGCCAGTGACCATATTTTACTGAGTAGAGAAGATCCACCCTGACCAGTGTGGGTGAACATCATCCAGTCCATTGCGAGCCCAGAAGAAGGGTAAATTCACTCTTTCTTCTTGGACAGAAACATCCATCTTCTCCTGCCCTCAGACATCAGTGCTTCTGGTTCTTGGCCTTTGGTCTCAGACTGAATTACACGACTGTCTTTCCTGGTTCTCCAGCTTGCAAATGGCAGATAGTGGGACTTAGCCTCCATAATTAATTACATAAGCCAATTCCCATAATAAATCCCCTCTTATATACCTATATATATCCTATTGACTCTGTTTCTCTGGAGAACCCTGACTAACACACCTTAACACACACAGTTGAGAATGACCTCTCATTCTCAGCAGTGTCTGGCATTTTAGGTTTTTATTACTCCCTGTGTAAAAATACATGGCACAGACACTGAATGCAGTTGAGGATTGACTGGTAGCAGCTGAGATGTGTGATGGCCTTGGAAGAGGTCGGGTTTGGATGGAGCGGGCAGGGCAGCCTCCAAAGTGTTCCTGTTTGGTGTGATGAGTGCATTTCTGGTTTATGTCCTAAGGCCAGCAAAATGATTTGTTTCCATAGAAGGAGTAAAGGGGAGGACATATTAGAATGGATTATTTTTTATTTTAGTCTGGTATATTATTATCTGTGCAGTCAGTCTTTGCAATAATTCACCAGAATTTTCCTATATAAAGAATATATATATTCTACAGTGGGGAGGAACCAGAACTTTGCATATATTATAGTTAATGCAAAGGAGTGGCATGGGTGGGTATCATTATGCCTTGGTGAGGTTAAGTAACTTGGATATGCCTGCACAGATTGTGAATGGACAGACTTCAGATTCTATATACACCTGTGTTTTTCCCACTGAGCAGAGCTTCTTAAACTCTGTAGGTGTGGTTGTGTAGTTGATAGCAGAACCAAGGAAATTTGATCTGTTTGGTGGGCTGGTAAGAAACCATAAGTTCGTAGAGGCCAGTGACTGTTTATCAACTTTCTAAGCCCAATGACTGGCACAATTACTGGACCATAGAGTAGACATGCCATAAATATAGTTAAGCAGAATTGAATTACATGCCATACCGAAGGGGGATCTGAACGTTCTCCCTCCATCTTTCTCAACATTGCATCTGAATTTGTCCTGGAGCCCTTGGCCTGAATTTCTCCCTCCAGGTGTTTGTCAGGGACGGGTATGGACTTGAAGCATTTGCTTGCAAACTAATTTGGAGATCAGTAAGGCTGAATCTCAGCACTGAGGGGCACAAGGATGATGGCTTCAGGCTGGCTTTCTGAAACCACACAATTAAGCTCATTAACAGCAGTGGAACGCAGGCAAGAGGAGCGGCAGGGCAAAACGCAGGTGTGAAATGCACAGTGGCTCCCCCACCGCCTTGCTCTCTCCTCTCTCCTTTTTGCTCTCTTCCTCTCAAAATGACCCTCGGAGCATTTGTTGTTTACCGCTGTGACCATGAAACCACTGTGTTCCTGAATAATAGAGACCGATCATGGGGAAAAAGACCTTTTAAAAAGGCCTAATTTAAAGCAGCTTGGTACAAAAAGGCAGATCTTGCATTTTGCAAATATAAATGGATCGATGCAGATTCTACATTCCCTGAGGGCCAGGACCAAACTCAAATTGTGTGTGTGTATGTGTGTGTATGCGTGTGTGTTTTGTAGTGCAGTGCAATGCTTGGTACATAACGGGACTGAATGATGTTTGCTGAGTTGCACTGAAGAAACTCATCTTGAGCTGGGGGTTGAGTGGACCCCTCTGTTGAAGCTCCCTTTCTGTTCCCTGTGGCCAGCTTGGGGTTAGCTACGCAGGATGCAGAAGGCTGAAAAAAGGTACCCACATCTCTAAACCAACGCAGACCTCTAGACAAGTGGTGGGTGTGGTGGGGGGAAGGGGAAGGTAAACCAGCCCCGCATGGCTGGTGTGCGCTGTGATGTGCTTCTAATAGGCGAAATAAAATTGTAGTCACCGCTGTAAAAGACTTCTACTGCAATTTATTCATCAGGGTCTGGGGAGATCGATGACACTGAGTGATTATGCAGCATTAGGCTAACCCCCTGGTCCTTTGGCAAAGCTGCTCTCTGGATCGGGTACAGAGGCTCACATCTGCTTTCGTTAGAGACCCAAACTCCTGCGTCCTGGTGTGAAGTTAATGAGGGCCCCTGCATTATTCCCCACATTCCTTTAGCAACGCAAACCATATCTGGTCAACCTGGAAAGCCAATGAGTTAATTAAGGGAGAATTGTCTATGATTTCCTTTTACATTATAACTGCCCCCTCAACCCTTACCCACACCCACCCGGACTCTGTCCCCCTCCTCCCTGCAAACCTAAGCAGTGAAACTGCCTCTTGCCCCATGTGCCAGAATGATTAATGGAGGGACTACAATGAGGTCAATTAGCTGGGGTCGGCATGAAGCTGAAAGGTGGAGTGTGTTTCTTTATTGAACACTGCATTCACACTCCAAACGGTGACCCGCACTGCGGTGATTTATTACGAGGGCAGTCCTCTGATCACTTACCTTCAGTGCTTGTACCTTGGCTTTGAAAACCGGGCTTTCACTGTCAATTAACGCCAGACAAGGAGATCCATTCAAAATCTGAAATGCATACCTAATAACAGAGTGGGGGCAGGGATGGCAGAGGGGAGCCGCTGAGCCTGGCGGGAGGCAGCCCGGGACAGTGGCTCTGCCGCCGGCAGGACACCCAAGCTGGGGACCGGCCAGGCAAGCATGTGTGGTTGGGCTTTCGTAGGAGGACTAAAATGTTTTGAGTTCGAAAGCAGGTCGCCCTGCTTAGCAACAGGATCTCAAAGGGGTCGCTTGTCAACCGCAAAGGGCACATTCTTCCACTTGGTTTTGCAGACCTCGAAGAGCAGCACTTTCTGTGCATTCTTAAAGCAATGTTTATTTCTTGCGCGGGCTGCTGAAATGAGATTCCAGTGTGAGTCACTTGCATTTGGGGGCCTTTCAAACAAGGGCTATGAGCATGTCTGTGTAACACGATGGGTTGATATTGGTATTAAAAATACTAGGGCACAAACTAGACTTTCCAGGGATGGTCAAGGCTGTTTAGTGGACGAACTGTGCATCCTCCTCCTTTTAATCTCAGGATCCCCAGGACCCCGCAGCAGTGTGGTCTCACTGTTGGCGATGGCCATGGGAAACCCAGGGAGTCGGGATGTGTCATCATCCCTTGGTCTGCTGCATTCTCTGGAAAGTTCCTCCACCAACATGTGCATAGATCACTCCTGGGCTCTTTCGGTCTTTGCACAAGTGGCACCTTCTCAGTGAGACCTTCCCTGATGGCTTACTTAATTCTATCACTATCTGACATGGTTTTTACTAAACATGCGTTTGTTCATTGTCTGTGTCCACCGCGAGACTGTGAGCTCCATAAGAGCAGAGAGTGTGGGGCCTTTTGTTCACGGCTGTGTCTCAGGGCCAAGAATAAAGGAACGAATGAACGAAACCTCCCTCAGACCTGCAGATATGTCCCCAAAACCATGTACTCTACCGGTTCCTCAGGCTGATTTAAATGATGTTTAAAACTATGTTTCCTTCTATATTTAACACTTGTCTTTTATTTATTATTTTTAATGTAGTATATTAGAATGCGAAGTAATTATATTGTCAAAACCAAAGGCAGTTATTGAGAATAGTGACATTTTTGTAAATTTCTTCAATGTCCATTGTAACACAGAACAGGTAGATTCTATTTTTTTAATATAGAAGTTTATTTATTGACATCAAAAAATATTCACAATAGATTGTTCACTGAAAAAAATCAATTTCCAAAATAGGATGCACAGTATAAGTCCACTTGTATTTGTTAACATAGTAACATGCTAAAATATGGCTTTTTCCCCCCAAATCAATCAATCAATCAATCAATCTATTTATCTATTTATTCATTTATTTTGGGCCATAAAACAAGTCTTAATACACTTAAAAAGACTAGGATCATAGAAAATATGTTCTCTGATCACAATAACAGAAGGAAATTTAGAAAATTCACAAATTTGTGGAAATTAAACACTCTCCTAAATAAACAATGGGTAAAAAGAAAAATCACAGGGAAATTAATTTTTGTCTTTTAGGCCAGTCTATAGTTGTCAGTGCTAATAGTAATAATAATTTTAAAAAGTCTTATATTTGGTTACAGCTCCCTTTACCTGTCAAAGCCCTTTTGCACGGGTCACCTCCCTAAGCCTCAGTTTCCCTCTGTAAAATGGGATCATAACCCTGCCTGGTCTGGTAGCATCTTTCTGTGAAGTAACTGAGACGATGTATGTTTTGCATCTAGCACAAAGGAGGTGCTCAACAACACCAGCTCTTATTATTTCACTTCTGAGCATTAAACAGTCCTTCCCACAACAAACACGAGCAGTATAGTGAATTCTTCACCTCTTGTATGTGAAGTAACTATGGTGAGAGGCATTAAATGACTTGCCCAAAGTCACCCAATGAATCCATGAAGGGAGCAGGTCTCAGCTTTTGCTTTTATGCCGTCCTTGAGCGTAGATGCAAACTCTTACTCTTGGTATTTATTTATGTAGAAATAGAGAAGTTACACTAAAAAATAACTTCTATTTAACCTTGGAGGATTAAAGACAGGCTGCTACTAACATTGGGGAGAGAGGTAGTTTTAAGAATATGTAGACCCCGAATATTTTCCCACCTGGGCAGAAATGATGCATTCACCTCTCCAACACATGGCAGAGCCATGGATGTCTCCCTTGTCACTACTCTTGAAAGCATATTAGAGTGAGAACAAGGGAATTTTTTTGAATTTTCGCCGATTTCCAGGAAAAATACTTGCAAAACTGTTCCCACACACCGTGGTGGACCACAGCGGACCAGTGTGCTAAGAACACACTTGAGAACATGGACCTAGGCTGGGGGACTAACCCCCTTTGCATTCCCCAGGCTTACAAGGTCATCCTGACCTTGAATCTCCTCCCAAAATTGACATGTGGAGAGAGCAGCACTGTGGTGAACAAGTTCCTCTGCTGGCAATTCACAGTGGCATCTCTCCACTGACTTAGAACCAAGACAGCTTCTGTAATGAGGAAATAAATGGAATTAGACCAACCTTTCCCCAATCTGTCCTGGTTTCTTTGCCCCTTTCCCCCAGGAGAAACTTAACGACAGCCATGTGATTGGAAAGACCATTTCGGTTGTTACTTTCTTTCCCAGTTGCAGATTTGTTCCTTTGGAATGTTTCTGGAAGCTTTATCTAAGCCCACTTTAAATGCACAAGTCAGTGGGACTCCCCTGGATTTCTCTTGGGAAGTTATTCTGCCAGCTTGAAAGTCTCTCATGATCAGCAGACAGTAGCTCCCTCTGTTTAGAATTAGCTTAGAAATAGGGAACATGGGGGTGGCGTTCTGTTGCCGTGATGCATTCAGCGCATGGGACCCCAGCTGACAGGGCCCTGTCACAGTCACCACGCCTGCAGCTTGGTGTCATGGATTGAGCATGGCATTTGGGGTCAGGGGTCTGGGCTTGAGTGGCAGCTCTACCCCTAACGGCCTGTGTGTCTTTGAACACATTATATCTTCAGTGTCCTTATCTGTACAATGGGATCAACAGTGCCCACCTCTCAGGAGGGTTATGAGGAGTAAATGATGTATACAGTCAAAAGCATCTTGACCATGCTGTGGGACATCAGAAAAGGAGCTGGGGGACAGAATCTGCCCACCTCCCCTGAATGTGAACCCCAGAAAGCCACCTGGGCATTGTGAACCTCCAGAAAGAAGTGAACCTGTAGGAGAAGGACAGGAGTGTCTGTGATGAAGGGTGGGGGTGCAGGGGCTGCGGAGACCAGGATGTGCTGGGGTCTACATTCGGATGGCGACTACTGGCTGTGGTTGTACCACCTGTGAGTGGACGCATTGTTACGCCAACGGAAGGGGTGTGGACCATGACGGGCATCTGTCACCAGTTGTCACACCCATCAGCAGCCACCATGGGGTGCTGGAAGGTG
>NW_007735251.1:66166-67763 GCF_000696425.1 Galeopterus variegatus | reverse complement strand
GGAGACCAGGATGTGCTGGGGTCTACATTCGGATGGCGACTACTGGCTGTGGTTGTACCACCTGTGAGTGGACGCATTGTTACGCCAACGGAAGGGGTGTGGACCATGACGGGCATCTGTCACCAGTTGTCACACCCATCAGCAGCCACCATGGGGTGCTGGAAGGTGGGCATGAGTATCTCAGGCTTCCCCTCGGAAGGCCAAATAGGAGCCAAGTTGGGAAAAGGTGAGTGTTCGAAGCTGCATGAAAATTGTCCAGAGCTGGACGATGGGGCCACTGCACAGAAGGCCTTGATAGGCTAGGGCCATGCCAGGCTTTCTCTCCCACACCAGTGGGGTCCCAGGATCCTTCGAGTGAGGAGGTAGGGCTGGCCTATGCCTACCAGGTATAGGACAAGAGGAAATGGAATCTGCATCCTGGATAGGGGACCCCAGAGAGGCCTTGAACATCAAGTCCCAGGGAGGAGGCTGAGATCTAGGAGCAGACCCAGAGCAAAGGCCAGCAAGACAGAAAGAGCAGGGCCCGAGGTGGAGGGGGAGGGGTTTGCTAGTGGTAAGAAACGGGGTGCAGGGGATGGGAGCCCATGCGAGGGTGCGCAAGGATGGAAGGGACGCTGAGACAAGAGCTGGCTCCCTTGTCCTAATGAGACCAGAAGCAGGATTGGGCAGGGATGTTTCTCTTTCTCTGATCACTTTCTTTTCCACCTCTCTGTCCCTTCTCTCCTCTCCCATGCGACAGGTCCAGGGGTGACTTCTGTGAACAAAATGCCCTTGCCCTTGGAAAGCCAGTGACACCAAAGATAGGGTCTAGGACACCTTTTCTCTATGACGCCTGCAAAGTGTTAAGTGGGAAAAGGAGATGTGTTGGGTCAAACCAAGTGAGGCACATTTCTCTGTGGATTCTCAGAGTCTTACAGACGCTGCATCAGAGGCTGACTACCACATGAGCTCCACGCAGGCAGGGCCTTTGTCTTATTTTCTGGGGCAGATAGCATGAGACCAATAAATATTTATTGAGTAAATGAAAAATTAAGTGGAAAAAATTTGTTTTCCCAATCTTATTTGATCACAAAGCATTTTTACAGTAAAATTTGACAGGACTAATACTGCATAGAACACACTTTCGTAAATGCCAGCCTGATGGGACGGGGACAGAGAACAGACCTTTAAAGTCTGTTTCCAATCAGATTCCAAGAGCCTTCAGGCTCAAATTTAGTCCAAGTCACTGTACCAGAATATGAGGAATTTGGGGCTAGAACCCTAGCTATTAATAACTGAATATGTTGGAAGTAAATCTTGTATGTTCCTGGAGAACACAGGCAGCCACATGACAGATATCTGATCGAGGATGGGGACTTGCTGATCCTATTGTGCATATAACCAAGAATGTGAACTGTCTTTTAGAGTGTTTCTCTGTTTCTTCTGGGTTTTGGTAAGATATTTTAAGAGTCCCTGATACAAATCTACGTAGGGATGACCTTACTCACAAATATATTTCTGCTGAAACTCACTCTTAAACAGGCTTTCCTGATCTTTTCTGCCAGACTAGGAATAGAGCAAAGCCTGGGACCCATTTCTGAATGTCCACCATGTGTCG
>NW_007735251.1:54842-65414 GCF_000696425.1 Galeopterus variegatus | reverse complement strand
TCTGCCAGACTAGGAATAGAGCAAAGCCTGGGACCCATTTCTGAATGTCCACCATGTGTCGAGGACCAGATGGCTCCCATGTGGTCTGCTGGGGCTCTGCTGTCCCCATGACTCCTAAGGCAGTTTCCCCGAGTGTGGTCTACAGAGACCTAGACTATGGGATGCTGTAAAAGAAGAGTGTGTTGTGTCCAAATATTTATTTTCACAAACATGACCTTTGAACCTAAAAACTGTCCCATGAGCTAGGCAGGGCAGAGACCCCATCACCATTTAGGAGTGAGGGAAATTGAGCCTTTGAGGGGTTAACGTAGCTCCTCAAGCTCACTCAGCTGATAAAAGTAGCAAAGCTGGAATTCAAGGATAGATCTTTCAGCTGTAGATCAATTGAGTCCTCCAAGAAGCTCTGTCTACACACAGCTGCGTCTTATTTACCCCGATCTGTGCAAGGTGAACGTGTACATCTGTTAAAGGTGTCTAGATTCCATCTTCCCAAAGTCATGGAAAAATGAAACTTTAATAAATGTGGTTATAGTCATAGAAACATCCCATAATGATATTTAAAAGGAGTCCTATTAACAATTGGAACAAATTCTTTACATAATTTTATAAAATGGAATATAATAATGGAAGACAAAGAGTGAACTCGTCTCAGAGTAAAAGCCCATGTCAGCCATGAGGAGAAAATCCACTGCTCACCGTGCGATTGATCATAGATTGCTTCTTTCCTGATTTAAGCCAAACCCTTTAGAACTAAAAACTAGGAGCACATTGTGGGAAGAGAAGTAGATTAAGAATCAAGAGACCTGGGTTTTCATCCCAGCTCTGGGGATAATTAGCTGTGTGACCTTGTCAAATGACTTAACANACTAAAAACTAGGAGCACATTGTGGGAAGAGAAGTAGATTAAGAATCAAGAGACCTGGGTTTTCATCCCAGCTCTGGGGATAATTAGCTGTGTGACCTTGTCAAATGACTTAACAAACTAAAAACTAGGAGCACATTGTGGGAAGAGAAGTAGATTAAGAATCAAGAGACCTGGGTTGTCATCCCAGCTCTGGGGATAATTAGCTGTGTGACCTTGTCAAATGACTTAACATCTCTGGATCTCTGCTTCTCCCTGTGAAAAAAAGAAGGGGAATGTCAGATAATCTCTAAGGTCCCTTTCAGTGCCGAAAGGCTGTGACCTTACTAACTAATGAGCTCCTTAAGAGAACTTGCCTGGGTGTCTAGAAATGTGTATTTTTCTCTTCACTATTATGACAAGCACCTCTCAAGGGTCTATTTGCATATGCCAGTGTAACCGTAGCAGGTATACCTCGTCGGGGGGAGGCTTGCTGCTCCCAGGCATGCCTTGGTCTCTTTCCTGGCTCCAGTTCCACCTTGCTTTTGCTAATTCCTTCCTCCCTTGGGGACTGGGGTCCTGCAGCAAAGGGGTCTATGCCCTCCTGCATGGTATGTCTGGAACTCCAGAACCTGTTGTGCCCAGATTCCCTGTGGCTATGCTCCTTGCCTTGAGGCCTATCGGTCACATATTCTGTGCTTGCCTGATTAGACCTCCCTCCGTTGACTGCTCCTGGGTCCTCCCTCTTCTTACCATTCCCATCTAACTAGCTTCCCTGAGTTACTTAGTTTGAGCCGCTATTTTGAAAAACGTTGAGACTGACCTGGTGGCATATATAAGTGAGGGTGCAGTTAGACAGGGAGGAAGAAATGGAGATTATAGGACTCCTTTGTCTAGCTGTTGTCAAGAAATAAGACTTGTCCTGTCCTTGGGACCCTAGTGAACATTTGCAGATGTTCACAGGATGTGCACTTTACTGCCTCTGTACCCCTCTGGCACCAGAAATGCCTTCCACATCCCCCTCTCCCTTTCTACTTCTGCCCATCCTCCCAGTTCCACCTGATATCTCATCTCCTCAGACTGCTAGGATCACAAGACTACGTGGTCTCCCCTCCTCTGAAACGGTATCCCTCCTATTACCTGTAGCCTCTCACTATGCACAGAGCTGACTTACTTCTAACTTCTTCAGCTCTCAGCTGAAAGTTATCTCTTCCTCCAGGAAGCCCTCCCTGACCAGCCAAACAGAACAGATCCCCCTGCTATAGATGCTCATAAATCTCTGTACTTTTCTTTCATCCTGCTTAGCAGATTGGCGATTATGTGTGTATTTGAGTGAGGTTTTGATTCCTGATGCTCTCCCGTGAGGGCAGGGTCTTGTGTCTTCCACTCACCGCTGTATCCTCCGAGGTCCAGCAATGTTCCATCTGGACTCTCACTGTGACCTCACTTGCTCTCTTGTATTTTTACATGAATCCTAATGACTTACCTGAAGATCTTTTCTCTTCAGCAAGTCTGCAACCTCTTTGAAGGCAGAACTGTCCCATCTTTCTGTTGTCTTCAGGGTCACCAGCACTGTTGTGAATAAATGCATATTGGTTTGATACACATTCGATCATTACTCTGAATGTGTGCCATATAAACTGTGAAGGGGATTTCTTCCTCAACTTCATGTGCTGGAGAGAAGTTCTAACTGAAGGTTAGAGTTGTAGATAAACGTGATAGGAGAAATAAGAAAGAAGCAAATTTACTCTGGCATGAGGTTGTGGGTGGTCCTCTGAACAGGACACCGACTGGGGGAAGTGCTGAGATGAGGGGGTGGGAAGAGGTTTGGTCTCAGGTTTTAGGCCCAATTCCACGTTGTCTGCCTTCCATGGAAGCCACTTCATCTCCCAAGCTTTAGTCATTTTCTTTGACATGTTGCATTGAATGCAGTAATGCCTGGTGAACTATAGAACACTGCATGCAGGTGGAAGGTGGTCATTTTTAAGGAATCTGATGACATCCAGCACATGACAGGATTTTGGACCCAGCCTTCCATTTCTTTTTGGACTTGAATCAAGTAACTAAATCTCTTCTCGTCTCTCTTTTCTCTGCAAAAGATGGTGGTGGGGTATGGGTAGAGGCTCTTCTCTCTGCAGGGTTAATGGAGAATCAACTGGGAGAATATACGTGAAAACACTGTGAAATGAAAACACCTACATAAACGCAGGAGGTTGTTATTAACAGTCTTAAAATGGTATCTGCCCGGCTCTGGTTGCTCTATCTTTAGCACATTGCACAGAGACCGTGGGCACTAAGAAAACCCCAGAATGTGGTGGTTGCATTCAGAAACTTCATCTGACCTGATCTGTTTTGGTTGGCAGTCTCTCGGTATGGTTGTCTCGTTTTGGACTGAGGAAGCTTTAGAGATGGGCTGTGAGGCAGAAGTCTTTGGAGCTGGAGACAGGCTCTGCCTTCTAAGAGGGAAGCCCTGGGGCCGGCCCGGTGGCGCACTGCTACAGTGCACCGCTTGGGAGTGCAGCGGCGCTCCCGCCGAGGGTTCGAATCCCACATACAGACCGGCCGCTCACTGGCTGAGCGAGGTGTGGGCGCAACACCGAGGGTTGCGATCCCGTTGCCGGTCCCGGTCTGGTACAGGCGCGACACTGAGGGTTGCGATCTGTTGCCGGACACGAAAAAAGACAAAAAAAGGGGAAAAAAAATAAAATAAAATAAGAGGGAAGCCCTTCTTTGTGGAAGCCCGCTGACTGATTCCTTGCCAGTTCGAGAGGATTTAGCGGCCGTGCACTTGAACTGCCCCCAACCAAAAATCAACCTGGGACTGTGCAGGAGGGAAATGACCTATATTTTGTAGGATGGAAGGGAGCAAGATGGATGAGGAGAAAAATGTTCACTGAAGGCCATGGACTCATTGTTAAGCATCAGCTGAACACGTTTATCAGTGTGTCTTGTGGGAAGCCGTAAGCCTAGTAAACTTTGTAGTCAGCCAGATTTGAGTTCAACTCCTGCCTCTACCCAGGAATCAAGATAATAATCTTTTTCTTTCTGTGCTTCAGTTTCCTTATCTGTTTTGGGATAATAAAGTCCCTACCTCCAATGATTATTGTGAGGATAAAATGAAACATATATGAGCATTCAATAAACATTAGGTACCCTTCTTCTGTGCATGAAATCTGCTACATCAGTTCAACTCTTTCAATCAGTGTGAAATTGTTGGCACTTTCTAGTCTTGGAGTTCTCAGAAGCAGCATGGTGATCTGGGAATAGGTCATGAAGAACAGGGGGTGGGTTCTGGTGGATCTGCCACTAAACAGCTCTGAGACCTTGGGTGAGTCACTTAGCTTCTCTGGCCTTGTTTTCCTGGCTTGTAAAATGAGGGTTGCATGTTGGCAACAAATATTTATTAACACCCAGGATGTTCAACAGCAGTAGCAGCTGCAGAAGAAATGGCCAATGTGGGGAAAGGGGGTTGGTGGGGAGACTGGCAGATGCGGGGGACTCCAGGTATGAAACCCTAGGATGGGGCAGTGTGGGGGTGGGGGCAGGATTGAGAGCTGGGGGGGAATGGAGGACACAGGGTGGTAGCAATTGTTAAAAGGTCTGTTGAATAAATGAACACCTGGATGGTTGAGTTGATTATGAAATGGACGTTTATAAGCCAGGGTCTGGACCAAGAAGAGTCTGTGGATGGTTCCAGGGCTTGAGGTGGACCCCCAAATTACCACTCCTAAGCCCTGTGGACCCCCCAGTGCCTTCCTTTCCTCTGGGAAGAGAAAGCAGAGAGAGAGAGAAGACGGGGCACCAGGACACCCTGAATCTGGTGGGCTGGGGGTGGGGCCACACCTGCCCTACCGGGGAGTCCTGGTCTGGTCGCATGGGCAGGTGCAGCACAGGACTGAGCCCTGGGATCCCCACGCATGGTCACCCTTTGCCCCATGGGCTGCTCATCTGCTTAGGCTGATTTCCTTAGCAAGAGTTGATCTGATCGGGCCCAAGCTTCACACTGCAGTGGGAATCAGCAATAAGACAATGCTTTCCACACGCTGGCTCTTCTGGATAAGAGATCGTTGTGGATTCTGTCACCCACCCGGCCTCCATCTCCCCACCTCACTCCAACATACACCTTTCCCCCACCCCTACCCCACCTTTTTTTTTTTTTTCTTTTGGCCACCTCTTCCCCTTTAGTTTTACCTTATTCCCTCCCTGCCGAATACATTCTGATTTTTAAAGAGGCGTCATCCAGGCTGAAATCCTGGCACGAAGAGGTGGCATTTGAGCTTCTCTGATTACCACGCTGTCGACTCTGCTGGTGTGGGAGGAAAGGCTCTCATGGTCTCATCTTCCTGTCTCTTAAAAAAAAAAAAAAGAATAAGAAGAGTTACCCACCTCCCCTTTCAAATAAAAAAAGAGAGAGAGAGAATTTGACATTATTGTATAATTTAAAATTGCACAGCCTAGAGCCCACAAAACCGAGCATGTAATTACACACTTACTAGAGGTAACAGCAGTGCTGATAATTATTCTTTACACAGGAGAGACCCTGCTGATATCCCACAGTCAGAAAGTGGGAACTACAATATCTTTAATGCCATCCTCAGAGACCCTCATAAGCAGGAGAGGAGTATGAACAGGCTCACAAGGTCCACAGCAATATCTTCATCGCGCCGGAACGTCAGGGGCTTAGCACAACAGCAATCAATAGTTTCTAGTACATTTTTTGGTACATTTTTTTTTTTTATGACCCAACCTGAGAAAGTACAGGGAAGGCAGAGGTATGGAATAGTAGGAAACAAAACCTTCTTAACCGAAGGCCTGTCTGTTTAGACACGTCCTGCAATATCAGTTTAGGAGAGACACGTCCCTTATCACAGCAACAAAACCGCAGCTGGAGTGAGATCCTGGCCCTGGGATGCTGTTGGTCATCAGCAAAGCCTTTCCACTGAAATCTTAAATTTGTCCTTCTTTCCACATCCCCTGATTAAGGCAGCACCTTTGCTTATTAGTGGATATAAAGCTATGCAGTATTGAATCTTGAGAGATGAGATGAATATATGGGCCTTTGTTTCCAGGCTCTTTTCTCCCCATTGACAGAAAATGAGTTGGTTGCATTTGAAAAAATTAGAAAAAACGAAGCATTAGTTGCAACTCTGAGAAAATTTAAAGCAATAGTCAGTGAACTCAACACAGAGGTGAACTGTTTTCAGAGAACAAACTCAAAGGATGAGTTTAATATTACACTTGCCTTCAAAAGGATACCATCTTGATTTTAGCATCTCTATGTTAACCACAGAAGCTGTGACAATAGTTACCTATTTCTTACCCCATAGCTATAGTCAAATTCCTGAGTTTGTAGTTTGCTCTTGAAAAAGTACTTCTGGACTTTTTGCAGGTTTTGCTGCCATTCTGACTTGCATTATATGACTGAATGTGCGTTACTAATGTGCATTATTTCAGTTGGGTTAATAAACCATTTTAACTGGGTCCCCTGTTCAGTACAAATGGCAGCCCATGTTTACTTGAGACTTAGGGGAAGGATACTCCTATTGACTGATTATTTACAGTGTGCCAGGTACTGAGTTAGATGCATTTACATACATTAGTCATTTAAGACTCACGCTCTGTGGGCTCTGTAGTATCGTCTCATTTTGAAGGTGAAAAAATGAAGACTGAAAGAGGTGAACTTGGTCAAGTTCACGTAGCTAATAAAGATAGAAAAGCTAACACTCAACTCAAATCTATTGACTTTGTTTGGTCAGAGGGATGTATTACATTGTTTTATTTTACAACTCAGATCATAAAGGCTAAGTAGTGAGTTTGAAAGGGCATGCAGCTCAGAGCAGGGAGGGCCTCAGAGATGCCTTTCTAAAATGTCTTTTGGTGAGGACATTACAGCAAACAAAGAAACTCAGTGGCCAGAGGGTCCTTCAGTAACTCCCCAGGGAAACAGATTCTGAGGGAGGCAGACTCCAGGCTGGTCTGCGCCTGAATCCCAAAGATGGCAGCAGTTTAGGGTTGAGTGGCCTGAAAAGAGGGAGCTGGTGACAGGCAGATGTTTGCAGTGGGCTAGCAAGATGACGGACACTGGCACGAGAAGCAGAGAGCTGAAGTCCAAGAATCTGAGGCCATGCGCTGAGTTACCTCCACTGGAGTCTTCAGGTTTGAGGTAATGCAGGGATGTTCTGGACATTTCAGCTGTGTTTATTGGCTTTTTGGTATGATCTGGGTGGAGTGGGGACCATAAGGTCCCTAGTATTTCTAAGTTATTTTTATTTATTTATTTATTTATTTTAAAAGATGACTGGTAAGGGGATCTTAACCCTTGACTTGGTGTTGACAGCACCACACTCTCCCAAGTGAGCCAGAGGCCAGCCCTTAGTACTGCTAATTTAAAGTGGCTGTATTGGCAGACACAGGGAAAAGGACCCACAGGTGTGTAAAGGCCTTGCCAGTGGTGGCCACTGATTGTTTGCCCCGCATCTCCCATGGTGGCTGTCTCTGGGTGCTCTGTAGTTGCTGCTGCTCTTGACATGGGTGCAAGGATACTGATCAGGGCTTGTGCTTGAACCTGAGAAGAGAGTCATCAGCAGGATCATCTCTGAGCATATATATATATATTTTTTTTCCTTTTTGTCTTTTTTCGTGTCCGGCAACGGATCGCAACCCTCAGTGTCACGCACGTACTGGACCGGGACTGCAACGGGATCACAACCCTCGGTGTTGCGCCCACACCTCGCTCAGCCAGTGAGCGGGAACCGGTCTGTATGTGGGATCCAAACCCTCCTCGGGAGCGCCACCGCGCTCCCAAGCGGCACACTGTAGCAGTGCGCCACCGCGCTCCCAAGTGGCACACTGTAGCAGTGCGCCACCGGGCCGGCCCATCTGAGCATATTTTTGAGGAAATCAGAGTTTGACTTTTGGTCCATATCTCCACTTTTGGCCACTTCAGCAACCCCAGCTCAATTCTGGTGACCCAAGAGCCTGGGTGAAAACCTATGGTGTGATCCACCCCACAGCTGTATTTTTATTGGCATAAAGGGACACTTGATACTATCAAAAGCTTCTAGTCTCAATCCTATGGAGAGAGAAGGGGACATGGCACTGTGGTGGATGTATGGGAACAGGAGACATTGTACAGCATCCTCTCAACTCAGATGGTTGGAGTAGACAACCCACTAAGCTCTTTGTGAATCAATCCCTGTCTGCACTTCACATGCACAGAAGAGAAACAAGACAGGAGCCTGCTTGGGAAGGGGCAGACACTGGGGCCTGGGGCGGCTGAAAGTCTGGAGCCTGGAAGTTTGAGGCAGGAAACTTGACCCTGGCAAACAGAATAGCTCTGGATGCAGCTGTTCTGGAGGCCTGGATGTTTGGATCTTGACTCTTTCGTACTTTTTGCTTAAATGAGCAGCGACCTCGGGAGCTGGGATGGCAGGAGTTAGAGAAAGGGATTACGACACGTTGTTGTTGAGGCTCATGCCAGGAATTTCTTCAGATCCCCATGGGATCCGATAAGGAGATCAGATAAGGCCTTTTGGGATCCCCAATTTAGGCTACTGACTCAATACACAAATCCTTTCTCCTACCATGTCCACAAACATCTACGAGAATTAGCAGATCGAGAGTATGGGCTTTGGAGTCAGATAAATGTGATTTCAAGTCCAGGCTGGGCTGTTTATCAGCTCTGCAACTCTGGGCAAGTTAGTCTCCTTTACCTGTGAAATGGGAATAAAACTCTCTCCCTCGGGGTTGCCATTAGAAATAAATAATATGAAATATGTCATTACACCTAACACAGTAACTGGTACGTTGTAGAGACTCAATCACAGTCAGGTCCTTTCACGTCTTCCTCCTCTTCATCTATTTTCCACTTTCCCTTCTTTTCTCTCCAAATTCCCAAGCCTCAAAAATTCAGGGGAAAGAATAGGATCGAGTGAAATGACACACCAGTGAAAACCACTTGAAGGACGAGGCTGAGCTTTGGAGAGCACCCGGGATGACTGCTAACTCATTTATGGGAGCATTCAACCCCACAGGAGTCCCCGTTAACATGCCTGCTTCATTTCTAAGCCCATAGGCAAATTAAAGCCATGACGAATGTGAGAAAAGATTTAGGAATCGTGATACGAATTCCAAGAAATAAAACCGCCAATACCTCTTTACCATCCCCGAGATAGAGAAGGCGTAGGGGAGGAGGACAGGCAGAGGGGTCATCTTAGAGTCCTTCATTCTCACTGCTGTCGTTAGATAGTGCTACTGGCGTTCCAAAGCCGGAGGGATGTTGGTGCCCAAGTCTGAGACCATCCGAGGCCACAGGACATTCATTCACTATAAAGTGAAGGAAGAGAGAGTTATTAATAACCAGAATTGCCCTAAGTGAAGGGCTTCCTTTCCACATTTGTGCTGCAGAAAGATGGAGCTTCTCACAGCCCCCCTCTGCCTCCTTGGGCTTCCCTATGGGAGTGGGCAGGTTGGGGAACATTGTAAAACACTTGACTTTGCTATGTCTCTGGCCTTTTCATCTTCTGTCCACCTCCCGTCCCCCCACGTACTCCCAAACCTTTCCTTCTTTGTGCAAATCTGTTTTCACCACAGGAACACATGCTGTCTCTTCCAGCTACAACACTGCCTGCTAATTCAACGATTCATCTTTAATGAGGCCCCCTGCCAATGTTTAAATAGCATTCAGAACAAAGAAAAGGCAATATTTCCAAACCAGCTGCTGTACTGTATCCTCATAGCTCATGTCTTCAGAAAATCAAGGAAAATACAATAGAGATAGATAGTGGAAAAATAGCATGGTTGTTATAGAGAGACATAGTATCTATGTATCTATAGATGAATAGAGATACAGAGACTTGCCTTAATGATGCTGGAAATTTTAAACACAAGCACCCTAAAAAGTTTTGCTGTCCTCTAGGGAGGCTTTTCTTATATGGTTTTACTGGTTCTTTTTCAGAATTGTTTAGGAAACATGTGGTAGTAGAAAGAGTGTGGAATTGGAGCTAGATAAATATAGGTACATGTTGTAGCTGTGTCACTAGTTGTGTAAGTGGGTAGATCACTCACACTTTCTGCCCATGTATTATTTTATTGGTACAATGGAGATAATGCTATCTTCCTTTCTGGAGACACATCAGCATGACTAGCACGATGTTTGGCAGGTAGTAGACCTGCAATCATTTCTTTCTTAAAAACTCAGGATTTTCTAGAATCATAAAGAATGGGTGGAGCCTGAGGGACTCTGTGCCTGTGTTTCGATTAGGGCTGCTTCAGGGGCCCCAGACATTGGCCACCCCCCAATATGCCTCTCCATCCCACATCAGAGTCATTCTTTGAGTAAGAATGTGGGGAAAGGAGGATCATGCAAAGAAGGTGCCTCGTAAAAGTTCCCATGTGCCTTTTGTTATTTTTTAAAAGAAAGATCAAAAATACCGAGACTAGAAAAACAATAACGAAATAAGCCCAAGGAAACTAGAAGGACGGAATGAATGCATTTGAATAAGCTAAGGGCCTCTAAAACAGAAAAATGGTAGAATAGATTTAAAACCATCCAAGAGGTGGTTCTTCGAAAGGGAGAGAAAGGCAAACCTTGGGAAAAAATTGAATTAAGAAAAAAAAGATGAACATTAGGCATAAGAGTGAGGTGGTATAAACACTAATAAAGAAACTTTATTGATTATGAGTGAAGCACGGAGCAGATGTTCAGAGAGGTGTGGGGAGGAGACCACAAG
>NW_007735251.1:53648-54360 GCF_000696425.1 Galeopterus variegatus | reverse complement strand
TATTGATTATGAGTGAAGCACGGAGCAGATGTTCAGAGAGGTGTGGGGAGGAGACCACAAGGCAAAGTGAGGGGGCGGAGGGAGGAAGGAGCCGGGCCCTCGTCTGTCCCGCTGTCAGCCTGGCCATTCAGTTGTTCCTTAAATTCCATCTGATGCTTTATTTTCCTTTCTCGCTTCGCCATTTTGGAGTTGATTTCTATGGCTTGCCATTAAGAGAGCATTACTGACATAATTGTGAAAACAGCAAGTTACAAAGTAGTTAGTTTAGCATGACCTTATTTTTGTTAAGGAAAATATGAACACATGTCTATAAAATAAAGCCTGGAAGTGTCTACCCTAAAAATGCTAAGAATGGTTATATTTGGGTGATGGGATTATGAGTGCATTAAGTTTTTTTGCTTATATCATTAGTTATGCATGTGTTATCAGGCAAAGAGGGCTGTTTGGCCTTCAGTCGTGGACCTGATGGTTTAGCCGATCAGATTAGTGAGATACCTCAGTTCTGTCCTCAGCCTTTGAAGGAGGAGAACAGTGTAGCTGTAGTGGGAACAGAGTGATGTTGGAGAGGACCAGTGGGTGACGTCAAAGGGACGAGAGGGTGAGCACCCATCAGAAAGGGGTACGGGGCCAGAGGGAGGAGCTAAGCAGGGAAATCCAGAGCTCACAAACAAATCCTGCTAAAGACTGGGGTCTTTACGTTGATGGTCTTGGC
>NW_007735251.1:37238-53062 GCF_000696425.1 Galeopterus variegatus | reverse complement strand
ATAAAGATATAGAGACACCGCATTGACCACAGCCTGCTCCCCTCTCTCTGTCTCTCTCTGGGTCTGTCTGGCAGGTTTCATATAAAGATATAGGGACACCGCATTGACCACAGCCTGCTCCCCTCTCTCTGTCTCTCTCTGGGTCTGTCTGGCAGGTTTCATATAAAGATATAGGGACACCGCATTGACCACAGCATGCTCCCCTCTCTCTGTCTCTCTCTGAGTCTGTGTGGCTGCTTCTTGATCCTCTCTGCTGTCCTGTCTGCAGCTCAGATGCCTCTGAGCTCCAAAGCCACCTCCTCGATGACAGCAGGGAGAGCCAGCCTCTCCCATCCTCAGCTTCCACGGCACATCCCATTGGGTTACGGGTTTTCTGTGTTTGTTTTTCGCATCTCTGTGAGCTCATTGATGGTAGAATCAACTTTTTCCTTTCTTGTTCATCGCCAGAAAGCTGCTCAACGGAGAAGCTTCTGTTCTGAGTAATAAACATGACAATGTGAAGGAACGTACATTATAAACTGAAGTGCTGCATAATCATTAAGATATTATTTTGTTGCATTCATTCCAGGCAGTCTTTTTTGCATTCTTACTCTGGGCCTTTTCCTAGAATTATATTCAGACAGGCCAGGAGCAGAACTAAAATTAATTGTACCCACCCATCTCCTCCTGGCTCAGAAATCAGACGCATTGAGACATGTCAAAGTGCCCATCCCTGTGCCTGGCACCTAGCAGCTGCTTAAACTTTGTTAAATCCCTGAAGAGGGTCCAGTGGGAGGACCCACAGAAAGCATCAGGTGCTGGCAGTGTCTCCCTGTGAAGCGGATGCCCCCTGCAGCATCGCGACCTCAGCTGGGCCACCGTCCATCAGGAAGCCATAACACCGGCATCAGGCTCCATCACATGACTTCTTTGTTTTTATTTGAGTTTCTCATCTTCTCCAGTGATCACATTCCTTTTCTGTCCAGGAACTACAGCTATCAGGACCACTCTTTGAACTTGACCTTCCACTTGGCATAGCTCATCCTCAGAAATTTTTGACACTAGCTCGCAACATGATCACACTTCTCCCTAGGCTGTTTCAGATGATTCAACCTTGTTTCTATCCTGAATCACTTTATTTTGATTACTTTAAATGTGTAATAGGACCTCAATCCTTTCAGAGTAGGCTCGGGTAGAAATAAATCCCCATTCAAATAGCTATTCCATTACAGCCTTGTTCAGTGGCTTTTAGGAACATTCCCTGTTCTGCAGGACTCATCCTGGCCAACAGCTTTCACCTTTAGGACCCAATTTCCCCAAATTTCCTCCAATGAGACATTAATTCAACAACTATTTGTTGAAGATTAACACATGGCAGGTCGCTGGTGTTGCTCGTTTGTTTGTTTTGAGATCACTGAACTGGTGCCCCTGCATTCAGGGAGCTGGGAGCACAGAAGAGTCATAGACAAAGAGCTCTGTTTGTTTCAGTTCCACCATGGCAGGAAGAGTGTGTAGCTCGCTTCCAGTTCACTTTTCCTCTGCCTTTCCCTGATGTAGAGTCTGGAGAGACACAAATGCAACTTCCAAATTCCCTAGCAGCCAGGAGGGACTATGTTCTGGCTGCAGCTGTGGCCAATGGAACCTCAGAAGAAGTTGGGCCCTGGGTCATCTTCCTTCCTCCAGCCTGGGGTGACCATCAGGCCTGGGGTGTGGCAGCCATCGCTAAGGCTGGCAGGGAGGGAAAGTGGGGCCCTCAGTGCCTCAAATGCATATGCCAACATGTAGTTTTGTGAGACAAGGAAACCTCTTACCGTGGCAGCCGCTGCTTGTTAGGTTTATGGAACTTGCAGGCAAAAGCGATCCCGACTCATACATCTGCACTCTCATGAAGCCTTGGCTCACAGTATCTCACTTTATTTAGTATGACCCCATCCTATCTAGTCCATGTGGCATGATCTATGTTAAAGTGGGCAAACCCCCTCCGTGTGTGGACTAGTAAACTACAGTTATGGGAAGAACCTTAATTACAGCAAAAATTATATATAACATCATTTAATGGGCTACAACTCAGGGGTGAGCACCATTTCATCCAGTCGGTGGGCCCCTGGCAGACCCCTGCTCACTAGTCTGTTTCCACTGTTTATTTCATTACCCGGTTCCTCTGGCCTTCCTGTGAAGTGACTCCACTTCATCCCGGAGCCGTGGGCCCTGTTTTTTCCCACTCCTCTCAACATGGGCTTCTTAGCCGTTCCTATCTTGTCCTTTCTCTTCCAGGCCCCCTCACCTTCTAGAAGAATCCCTTTGCTAGTCCTGTGGCAGGCACCTTAGTGAATTGTCTCCCGAGAGGTGGTCTGATGGCTCCACTCATACTACCTAAGTCATGGCAACTCTAATTAGGAGGACAGATGCTATATGTCCACAGAAATGCGGATTAAACGCAGGAAAACAGAGCTAAGGAGTAGTGATGTGTTCCTGAGGTGGGAGTGTTGGGTTGGAGAAAGCTTTGCAAAGGATTTAATGCTTACATTGGGATATGGAGGATTTTTTTTTTCCAGGCAGAGAAGAGAATAAATGAATTCCAGGTGGAAGAGACAGTGCATGCAAATTCACGTGGGTGATGTGTTTGGGGAACACTGAAGAGTCTATTATAGACAGAGATGTGAGGACACAGTGTGAGGGTCCCTGAGCACAGGGTTGGAAAAAGATATTTGGACTAGAGTTTGAAGAAATAGAGAAGTTTTGAAGGTTTTTACGGATCAAATCCTGGTGAAGAAAACTCGACAGTGTATTAAGCAGAGGAGGAGGAAAAGAGCTATATTTAATGAGGTTCCTGACAGCACCACTCTCTTTAAATTCATAAATTGATTTTCTTCTTACAGTGAGCCTCAGAGGTAGATAGCATACTTCCAGTTTTTAGCTGAATGAAGAGGGACCAGTCAGGTAGCTAAGGAAAGAGCCCACCCTGGAGACACTTGGGAGCTTGGGCCAGCGCAGGAGCAAAGAGAACAGAGAAGAAGAAGGGATGGATGAGAAGACGTTCCGGGAACAGAGCCAGTCACAGATGGCGTCGACAGGACATCCGTGGAGGGGCGAGGGACGTCAAAGATGGACATGAGAAAGTTTCAGGGAGAGGGTCCACAGGACAGGGATGTTGTACAGATGTAACCAGTGGGCCCTGAACAGAACTGATGGCACATGACATCCATCAGATGGGCTAGAGTGACGGTCCCTGATGTCCGGTGTTGCAGGTAGGTCAAGGAAAAGCAAGCCAGACAGAAATTTAATGAAGAGGTTGTGTGACCTTTAAATGACACTCTTCACTAATTGTGGGAGCAGAAACTAAATAAAAATGTTCTGCCAGAATGAAACAGAACAAGAGTTGGACTCACATAGACTTGGGTTTGAGTCCTGATCCCACCGCTCTTTAGCCAAATCACTTAACCTCTCTGAGTCTTAGAATGGTGTTCTACAAAATGGGACCAATACTCCTTTCCTTATACAGTTGTAGTGAATTTAGATAGAGTCAGTAAGTCACAGTTGTCGTCATTCCTTCTGTTGTTATTGTTAATACCTTACACTGGGGACCCGATAGTCTTAGTTCTTTTTCTCCTGAAGCCTTGTAAGTTCAGGGAAGATGGTTGCTGTGAACTGAATTGTGTGCCTTCCAAATTCGTATGCTGAAGCCCTGCCCCTGATGGGATGGTATTCGAAGATGGGGCCTTTGGGAAATAACTAGGTTTAGCTGAAGTCATGAGGGTGGGACCCTCATGAGGGGATCAGTGTCTTTATAGGAAGAGACGCCAGGGAGCTTGCTGTCTCTCTGCCACGTGAGGACACAGAGGGAAGGCAGCTGTCTGAAAGCCAGAGAGGGAGCCCTCACCAGAACCCAACCATGTTGGCACCCTGATCTTGGACTTCCAGCCTGCGGAGTTGTGAGAGAATAAATTTCTATTGTTTAAGCCACCCGGTCCGTGGTGTCTGTTATAAAGGTTCTAAGCGGGGAGACAAAGACCTCTCAGCTACGGGCCTTTTGCATTGTCCAGTCGAGCCCGGCAGGAAAACTGACTTCAGGTAGGATCCCGGTCAGTGTTAAACAGAATTCAGCGGGCTGAATGGGGAGACAAAGACCTCTCAGCTACGGGCCTTTTGCATTGTCCAGTCGAGCCTGGCAGGAAAACTGACTTCAGGTAGGATCCCGGTCAGTGTTAAACAGAATTCAGCGGGCTGAACGTCCTATCCGACCTGGCTTCTGAGGACCTCGGTGAAGTGCCGAGCATCAGCATTGGCTGCAATCTAAGAGGGAAGAAGGGAACCCCCAACACTTTGACTGGCCCCAAGGGAGAGTTTGTCTTTTTCCAGAGGCCCCCACCTTGTACCCTGTCACCTTAAGAATTTTTTTTCCTTCTCCTTGGAAGGTTGTTCCATCCTAAATTGAGGGTACTGGAATCTTTAATCGAGATTCCCAAACTTTATTTACTCACACGTATAATTTTCATGTTCTTTTTTGGCCACATCTGTGGAATACCGACCCTACTATTTACTTAACCATCCCTTAAAATTGACTCACTTTATTTAAACACCTACTTTGGTTTTATGCCAAGCAGTAATAGCCACGAAATCATAGTTTTGGTATATATTTTTCTCTAATACACATTACAATAAATATGTACCTCTTCAGATTGTTAAAGAATGTTCATCCACGCTCTACCTCAAATCATCTTGTGTGCCACTGGCAACAGCAAGCATCACAATTGGCGACACTCGCGTTGGAGCCCAGGGAAGCCAGGGCAGTGGCAGACGGGCGTCCGCGGGGCGTCTGCGGGCGTCTGTGGGACGTCAAGAGCATCTGTGGGTCGTCTGTGGGGCTTCTGTGGGACGTTAAGAGCGTCTGGGGGCGTTTGTGGGACTTTTGCAGGGCGTCTGTGGGACGTTCAGAGTGTCTGCGGGTTGTTTGAGGGACGTTTGCGGGACGTTTGCAGGGCATCGGATGTTCTCCCAGCTCCAGCCCCAGGGGTGGCCTCCCTCTCGGTTCGGCCCCCTCAAGCACCGCCATCTGCTCCGAATGAGAAGCTTTTGTGCAAAGCTGTGGGAGGATCAGCCTGGCTGCTTGGCTGGAGCTGTGCCCAGAGTGCCCAGATGTACATTTGCCCCAAAGAGGGGGCACAGCTGGGGTTCACTGTCTCCCCGGAGGGCTAGTTTCTCTGTGAAGCTGACTCTGCCTCCCACCTTCCTGCAGCGCATCCTGCTGGCTTGGCGACGAGGGACGCCCACTGTGGCTCCTGAGCTCCCGCCCTGCCGTCTGCCTGCGTTTGCTACCACTGGGGACATGCGATGGCTTCCATGGAAACAGAACCATGGATTGTTTTTCCAGAAAACGTCTCAATCTAATTTGCGTGCATGTGTGTTTCTGTGTGATGCGTTTCAGTCATAGAAGGAGGCGGGGGAGAAGTGGGAAGAGGGAATTTTCATAGAACCCTCCATCTCCCTTGACTCCTGGGGAGCTGATTATTTCAGGAGACTAGTGAGCACCGTGGAGATTGAGTCTTATGAAGGGCTTGCGTTAGGAAGTAGTTACCATTATATTTGGCTAGGGCACTCAGAAGCATTTGAATTCTTTGTTCTAGATAGTTCTCCTTGTCATGAGGTCTCCCTCAGAGGAGGCAGGTGCAGGAGGGAGGTATTTCTGCTGACCATTCCCCCCGAGCCCCGATGTAGGACTCCAGTGATCGGGCTGGGTCTCCTTCACAGGCCGGGCAACACAGCCCCCAAAATATAAAGTTATGTGAACTCTTCTATTTTCCTTTCAAGGTCCAAATATAAGTCTTGGATTTTATGTCCGCCACGGAACAAGTCAGACTCTCAGCCAAAGGAGCCAAAGAGACAGAGAGTTAAATGCTTCAGTGATGTGAGTGAGGTTGACCCATTCTGCCCTCCCAAGAGAAAAGGAGAGCGTGCACCCAACGGGAAGAGAAAGTAGGAAGCTGGAGCTGCACGGAGCCCTTTAGGGGTTCCTACCACTCTGGCTTAGAGGAGGGAAGTGAGAGAGAGAAAAGACCAAGGACCTTGAACCTGGGATACCTCACATCACTGCTGCGTTGGCATTGATACAACATTCATGTGCCCTGTGACCTTTTGTTCCAAGAGATGCTCCACCCAGTAGAGCAGTGGTCAATAGAATGTTCTGGAATTTAAACAATTCCGACCAAGATTTCATCTGCTTGAAGATGGAATGTCTTGCCTCTTTCTGAGGAAGGAGGAAGTAGAGAAAGGAGAAGAGAGGGGTCTTAACCAGCCTCCTCTTGACCCGCCAAGGAAAAGAGAGGTGAAACTTCTGCCATAGAGTGGTTTGGCTTCTGCCTAGAGGCACTTTCCTCCTTGGACAATGACTTCGGGTTTAGCCAGTATGTAAAGGCTGGTCACGGCACATCTACGTCTCCATGGGTGCTAATAGAAATAACTCCAGTGGACTAGAATGAGATGCCAGGAACCTTTCCCACAGCCCTTGCTCTGCATTTAGAACAGCACAGCACATGCCCATGAGCTAAAGCAGTTATAGCTGGGTGAGTGTCTCAGCCTGCAGTTCCCATCACCTATTAGGAGACTGGAACCTTGCACCGTGTCTTCTGCAGGCAGCTGAGCTCTTCCCAATGTGCCAAGCCTGTGGATGTGTCTTGGGGTGCTTGGCCCAAAGCAAGCAAGTAAATAATTGTTGAATACCTAAGTAGTTTTAGTTCCTTATTGTTATGTCCTAGGATTAGAATTTCTTTCATAGAATTTAGAGGTTAATTTGTTTCTTAGAAATTAGAATTTCTTTTTTAGAATTAAAAGATTTGAACAATAACTCTATTGGTGCCAACTCTTTCCATTCCGGATTATCACACTACCCCAAAAAAAAAAAAAAAAAAAAAAAAAAATCACAAGCAGTCTTTATATCATCTAGCAGATGTGTTTTACCCTTTCTCATTTCTGTGCCTTTTTTCCAGCTGCTGTCTTCCCTTAGAATATTCTTCTTCCTCTGCCCGCTTCACACCTTGTTTTCTTTCAGGGTTCCCCTCAACTCTCACATGTGTTGTGTCCTCCTGTCTGCTAGATCCCAGTTGATCTCCCTGTACTCAGATTCATACAGCTCTTCCTGGCTGGTCTGCCCACTTACCATCTTTTGCTTTGTGAATTTTGCTTTCCTAAGCAGATTATAAATAGGGACTGTGTCTTATAGTTCTTTGTATCTTTTCTTCATGTATTAGATGAATGCTTCACATAGAGTGGAGCTCAATTCATATTTTGAAATCGAACTGTCAATCCCAGGAAATTTCCTCCCAGGTACAATGAGGGTAAAACTAAAATCTATCTCCAAGTGGTTTTGGGGGACAGGATGAAATGCTGCTGGAAGCTTCTAGACCCTGGCACACAGTAGGTCCTCAGTAAGTGTTATTCTCCTCTCCGTCCTTCTTGGCAAATAGTCCAGCTTGGACTTACTAATGACTCATAGACAAGTCATACGGTAACTCCTATGGGAGAAAAAATGGTACCCCCTTCCTTGTTTTACTGTGGTTTGGGGGAGACTCCGAAGAGCTGTGTTTTCTTTCATAATCTCTATGCAGTTCTTCATTCTCTATTTTTACCCTCCCTCTCCCCAACACCATGCTGCATGGGATGCGGTTACATCTAAAATCAAACACATTTCAATGTTGTTTCAAGCTTTTTGGCATATCCCTGCACATCTCTGGAGACCTGGGGGATGGCTCGGAGCCCCAGATTGCAGCTATCTCTGTGTAACATCAACCATCATTCAGTCCCGGCTGCATCGAGCTGGCTGCTTATATCATGTCTGTTGCCCTCCATTGGCACTGCCTGCCTGGCACTCACCCAGGCTGGTCTGACACTTGCTGCTGAGGATGGGGAGGGGACCCAGGCAGGCTTCCAATTCCTTCCTGAGCTGGGTGCTGCCTGAAGCCAGCAAACTCTAAAGCCCTGTTCCAAAGGCTTCAGAGGAGCCCAGAGAGGTGGGGTGGGGCACTGAGCTAAGGGAGGTGTACAGAGAGGGCTGCAGAAAGTGAATTAGCTCCTGGCACTGAGTCTTGGGTTTTTTCCACTCCTCAAGTACCACTTAAGTCCCTGTGCTCGCTTCCTCACAGACAACGGAGCTGAATGTTCATTTGTTTGCTTGGAACTGTTGGACTTCTCCCCGCCCGCCCCCCCCCTCAGTTCCAAAGGCTGGAAGTGCTCAGCTGTCCTCTTTCCAGAAGGCTGCCCCCTCGGCTTTAGTGTCTTCTGTGCTTAATTGCAAATTATTGATTTGAAGGGAATTAATTTTTAGCTCTTGCCAGATTCAGCCGCTGCTGGGTTGGACTCCTCAGCAGGACACCCTGGGGATCCCAGCTGGGGATGGGGAGGAGGGGGCCGCATGTCATCAGGAGCCACAATGGGTGGGAGGCCACGTGTTTCTACTCACACACTGACCAGATGCCGGGGCTGAGACTGTCTAGTCCAACATCCTATTTTACTACAGAGGAAACTGAGGTCCAGAGATCGCCAAAACTTATATAGCCAGAGAGAGTGGAGCTCCTGATTCCAAGCTAGGGCACTTCTACAACAGACTTTGACATACGAGTCAAGTATTGGATTCATTTAATCCTCAGAAGAGGTGGGGATCTTGTTCCAATGCAGATTCTGATTTAGTAGATCTGGGGTGATGCCTGAGATTCTGCATTTCTAGCAAACACCTCCCAGGGGATGCTGACGCTGCCTGTCCAAGACCACACTTCAAGAAGCAAGGACCTAACCTACAGTGCTGGGTCCTGACTTTGTCAGTACCTTGGAATCACCTGGGAGTTTAAAAAATTACCCAAGTTTGTGGCCCCTCACCAGAAATTCTGATGTAGTTGTTGTGGAGTGCCCTGGACAATGGGATTTTAAAAACCTTCCCAAGTGATTATTATGTTCATCCAAGCCCCCCTGAGCCTTCCTAAGTGGAGTACAACCAGGCATTCATTTGCATAGAGGTACCCTCACATACCCACCTGTGCATGCATTTCGTGACATTGGAGGTCTTAGACCCAAAGGAATAAAATAATCATTACAACAACATAATAATTTTTCTGAGCATGTTATTTATGATTTAAAATAAAATACAGAATTTTATTCCTAGTACTTTACATGCGTTACCTCATTTATGTATCACAAAAGCCCTCCAAGCAGTTGATGCTCTAATCCCCAGGAAAGATCAGCCGATTCCAGCCCCCAGTTTTCAATGGGGTTTGGCACCATCGTGCCCACTTTATTCATGAGGCATCTGACTTAAAGGTCATCATTTTTCCCATGTGTAGTGTGGGGCTATTGCCAACCTAGGCTGGGTGAGGAGGTCTGGGTTCCTTTTGTGGTTCCCGATATGTGGCTTCTAGGGAGAGGCAGGGGTGAGGCACATCGGAAGCCGACATGTCCATGACCAAAGGAAGCAGCTGCAGAGGTAGAAAGCAGGAACGTGGTAAGCAAGTCATGGGTGATTTCATCGATCTGATTCATGGGTGTGAATTTCACAGTCACAGACTCAGTTGTGCAAGACAGAGCCTTTTTCTCTCTGCGATTGAACTGGACTTAGTTCTTAAGCTCTCTCGTGTCGATAGCAAAAACTTACCTAATTACTTTCAGATAAATGAAGTCACTTCCAGTTTTTTCCTCAGTCTTTGGTGTAAATGCTCACTTGATTCAGGCTTCTTTCTCTCCTCTCCTCCTTCCCTTGTGCAAAAGTGAGGTTGGGTGGTGAGCAGGCTTATTGCCTGGGGATCGTGTGTGTGTGTGTGTGTGTGTGTGTGTGTGTGTGTGTGTGTGTGTGTGTGTGTGTTTGCCATGTTCTTGTGTGGCTTTGTCCTATGCTGTGACCCCTGAAGTCTCCCCCACACCTTGCAGGTCCCTGCGAGCATCTCTCCATCATCCTTCTCTCATCTGTGCAGTTCTGTGAATCCTCCACTCACTCCAAAGCAAACATGTATAGAGGTGGCATTTCTCATATGCTGGGCCCCATAATGAGTGCTTTACTTATCTAGTCCTCATGAAAAACCTAAGAAGTGGGTGTTATTATCATCCCCATTTTACAGAGGAAGACACTGAGACACAGAGAGGCTAAGTAACTTGCCCAAGGTCACATGGTGGGAGCCATGACTTAAAGAGTCCCTATGGCTCCAGGACCCATACTTTTATTGATCTTACTATATTCGTAATCCCAGGTGTCGAGGGGGACTACTGTGCCATGCAGGAATTTGATTAAATGATTTCTTAATATGTTTTGGCTCTGACTTTATCCTCTACATTAAGTGGGCCGACTGTGCCATGGATAAGTCTTCCAGCATCTGTGGTTTGTCACCTACATTGTATCTCCTCATTCTTGCACCACTGGGGCCACGGGTCTGTTCAGACCTGTGGCACATGCCTGTGCCCCCTTATTACATTTTCTATAAGGACAGAATATCTTACTCACCTTTGTAGGTCTCTAATGTTGTATGTATTGTAGCTACTCAGCAAATCTTAAGGAATTTGAGTGGCATTGAGTTGAAAAGTAGCCCAAAGACTAAGTTTCCTTGTTGGAAGGAAAAGGAGAAGGAAGAGAAAGGAAGAGAGGTGGCAAGCTGCACAGACAGCAATTCCAGGGTCAAGTTCAGTGCTTTCCTTAAATTTGATTTGTATTAGCATCCTGATCTATAGTGGTATGGAAGCGGATCACTGAAAGAGCGTATGTTAAATTTCTCTGCTCTGGCAATGGCGAGAGCTCCCAAGCCAGCCTGATCCCCTGCACCCTCCTCTTTCCCTTTTGATTTCCCAAAGCGAGTGCAAGCATCTCTGTACCCATCACATCCTGAGCGAGGGAACGATTCATTTTACGTGGGTTCTCTGTCTCCCTGGTCTCTCCCTGCCACAATTAACACCTCGGGGAGGGAATTTAAAATCAAGTGCTTCTTTTTCAATTACCACTTAGAAAACGGTGTAATAAAACACCATAGCAAGCCCGCATGCTCTTTTTGAAAGTCTAATTAATTCATTTGCGGAGGTTGCATCTTGCCTGGCACTGTGTCACTCGCTCATTTAAAAAGGTGCGAAGGCTTGGAATCTGTGGGTTACCACTTGAACAAATCCATTTTCATGTCCCGCGTTTGGAGCCTGACAGGAGAGCCTCCTAGGCTGAGGTAGCCCAGAAGCCCAGGGACAACACAGACGTCTTCAGGACAGGGGCCTGGGTCTAGGCCAGGCTTGGCCACTAAATCATTGTGTGACCTTCAGCAGTCACTGCACGTCTGTCTTGTGAGCCTCAACTTCTTTACCTGTAAAATCTTTCCCCTGACTCTGATATTCTAAGTCAGATCCATCTCCAGTACGTTCCTTCCCCAAATGTGCTGTTATCTTTAGGTGATTAGCCTGAAGCCAACTGGATTCATTGTGTTTCATTTATCATGTGCCTGCTTGACAAATTTGGGGTGAAAGGTTAAAAGTCAATTCATTCACAAAATTGAGGCCCCCCCAAAAAAAATAGTTTGTGTATATTGACAGAACCTAGCCCAGGACATATCCAGTTTGGGATTCCTTTAAGGGTTTAATTTCTCTCACCTTACCCGCCTTTTGCAGTATGAAACTAATATGTATGTAGGGGTATAGTTTAATTCCCTGTAATACTATCCCATTAAAAATTTTCACACATTATCCATCAGGCTAGATATTTCTTTTCTTCTCAAGGGCACAGGATATGATGGCTACATTCTGAGACCCACCAAGCCAGCTAGGTGAGCATGTGGAGTGGGGTGTGGCTGGCCCGTGCCTGAGCATGAGGCCACACGGGAGGAAGAGAAGCCAGAAGCCCAAGGGAGTTGATCTGAGCAGGAAAGGGCACAGGTGCAAGATCAGTCTGGAGACCGGCAAGAGGCAGTGCCATGGGAGGCATGGAGAGCAATTGGGAGCAGGAGCGGGGCACCAAGACCAGGTGATGGGTGGGATCTCACAGCACCGATAAGAGGAGTGCAGCTGTATTGACATTTACAACAGGGTGGGCCAACAGCTGCCATGCAGGTGAGTGCTGTTTCAGGGCTTTTCATTGTTTTTTGACCTCCTGTCGCTCCAAGTGCACCAAGCGTGGCTTCGGACACCTTTCCATCAGCATCTTTTTCTGTCATCCCTTGAGAAGAGCAGTGGGTCTGAGTGATTAAATTATATCATAATTCTAATGTCGTAGCCTAAACTTCCCAGAAAACAGAACTCGAGGCAAAGCTTATGTGGTAATGCCTTACTGGGGAAGGGAGCACGGGGATGTGCAATCCCAGGACTTTGAGAGTGAGAGGCGAAGAAAGAAAACAAGCTGGTCAGTTATGTGGCCATCTGTGCACAGGCCACCCTAACACTGTGTCTCAGACCCTCTGTGAGAGGGAGGGAAATTTGTCTGCTGGATTCTGTCTTTGTCCTGTCTCTTGTGGGTGAGTTTATCCCCACATCTCAGGGTTTTGCTGGCCAGTGCCGCTGAGCAACTGCTGGGGAAGCAGATCCCATGCCCAGAGGTACAGCCTCTGGAAGTTTCAGGTTGAGAAAGCCAGAGTCTCCGTGGGTTGAGCCTGGATACTTGGCAGGCACAACGGAGGCCATGCTGTAGCTGGCATGTACTCCGGGGAGGCCATGGCAGCTGGTGGTGCCAGGGCAGAGGTGACAGTGACTGCAGCTGGATCCCTCAATTGGGCAAACATCGAGGACAGGGGGGAGAATAGAGGCTGAGTAAATATAAGGAGCAATAAACTAGGTCACGTGCACGTATGCAGTGAGGAATTTGGAGACCAAATGGTGGGCTGGCAGGAGGAGGGTATTAACCAGGAACAAATGGGTTTGGACTAAAGGAGCTTACCTGATCTTGGGATATCGTAAGGGTATCTAGGACCAGTCTTCCAAATGATGGTGTTCAAGTAGCAGTGGAATTCCTGGTACCGACTGGTCTCACTTTGAGTCTTCCAGACCCTCTACTGGCACTGACAACTTGGGAGTTTCAAAATAATAAAATTGGAGACATTATAGCAGATATAACCAAAAGTAGCTTACAAGAGTTTAGCTGAAGCCCTGAGAAGAAAGCGAGTTAATTGCAGAAAACCTATACGTTTATACCCTGAACCTACGACCTTAGAAAAATTCTGGAAAATTCAAGAATACAAAAGTATATGTTCCTTTAGCTATCAGAGTAATGATACCACATCACGAGGTCCCTAGAAACACCTATTATACACTCATGAGAAAATGAGAGTGAAAAAGGTGAATATCCTTGAATTATAAAAATAGTTTTGGGCCGAGCCCATGGCGCACTCAGGAGAGTGCAGCGCTGGGAGCGCAGTGGTGCTCCCGCCGCAGGTTCGGATCCTATATAGGGATGGCCGGTGTGCTCACTGGCTGAGCGCAGTGTGGCCGGCCTCAAAAAGGACAAAAGAAAAAAAAATAGTTTTGACCTTGTGAACTGTCTCAGTCTGTTTTATGCTGTTATAACAGAATACTTGACAGTGGTGATAGAGTTTGGGTATGTTGTCTCCCAAAGCTCATGTCGAAATCTGATCCCCAATGTAGCAGTGTTGGGAGCTGCTACACTGGGGATCAAATGTACAGTGTTGGGTCATGGGGGGCAGATCCCTCATGAATAGATTAATGCCCTCTCTGGGGAGGGGGAGTGAGTGAGTTCTCGCTCTATTAGTTGCCATGAGAGCTGGTTGTTTAAAGGACCCTGGCACCTTCTCTCTCTCTCTCTCTCTCGTCTCCTCTCACCATGTGATCCACTTGCACCTGCCGGCTGCCTGCCACTTTCCGTCATGAGTAGAAGCAGCCTGAGGCCTACACCAGATGCAGCTGTCCCAGAATTGTGAGCCAAATTCTCTGTTATTTATAAATTACACAGTCTCAGGTGTTGTGTTATAGAAACACAAAATGGACTAATACACTGGGTAATTTACATTGAACAGAAACTTGTTCTCTCACAGTTCTGCAAGCTGGGAAGTCTAAGGTCAAGGCACTGGATCTAGTGAGGGCCTCTTGCTGCATCGCCACGTAGTGAACAGTAGAAGGGCAAAGAAGCGAAAGGGGGCCAAACTCACCCTTTTATAACAACATTGATCCTATCCAAGAGGTCAGAGCCCTCATGGCCTAATCACCTCTCAAAGGTCTCACCTCTTAATACTGTTACAATGGCAGTTAAATTTCAACATGAGTTTTGAAGGGGACAAACATTCAGATCATAAAACAGACCTATTGAGAGAGTCTCAGGAACCCCTGGGGTTCCTCGGGCTACACTTTGAGAACCACCAATTTATAGATAGGGTGATCACATGTCTCAATTTGCCTAGGATAGTCCCAGTTATGCTTGTTGTCCCTGTTCATATATTTATTCCAAAAACCCCTCTTTACTCTTAAAATTTTGGATAAAAAATTATATGGACACACTATCTACAAACCACAGGCTAAGAGTATTGGCTTGGTGAGTTTTCCATCACAGATCTTAGGGAGGAGATTTTTCTAGAGAAGAAATTAAAACTAACTGAATCTCTGATATGGCTTCCAGAAGAAAAAGTCAATGGCCTAGTCCTGGGTTGAGCTCCATGGGGGTGAGGAAGAGATGATTGAAAAAAAAATGCACATTGTTAATGGGTACAGAATTCAAGTTGGGATTTTGGAAGAGTTCTGGAGATGGATGGTGGTGATGGTTGCACCACAATGTGAAGTAATGCCACTGAATGTACACTTAACAATGGTTAAAATGGTAAATTTCATGTTTTATATATTTTACAAAAATAAACAAAATTCACATAAGTTTGCGGAAGTTGCTCCAGAAGATTGTCAGCCTTAAAAAGAAGTCCTTCTGCACCACAGTAAGAGAACAACGGGCTATGAACTTCTGAGAAAGTCAGCACACCTGAGATGGACAGAAGACTAACAGAGGCCCCTGTCTCACTGACAGGATCTTCAGCACCCAGGCATGGACTGCACATGCTGAAAGTCTTGCTGGGAGTAGCATCCTCAGTGGTGGATGCATTGGGTCTAGAGGCTGCCCAAGAAAAACCAGGTGGGATGAAGCTCATCAGCACAGATGCTGGAGGGGAACAGGACAGCCTGTGCCAGACAAGTCCCTCATTCTGAATGCCTTGCACTCTCAGCCCACCTGCAGGTGGCCCTTGAGAGAAGGGGCAGAGCAGACTCTTGCACTGGGTGACAAAATCCTGAATCGACCAGACAAGCGCTATGCAACAGAAAGACGATGTGAGACACATACTGACTTTTACATTTTTTTTTTTTTTTCGTGTCCGGCAACGGATTGCAACCCTCAGTGTCACGCCCGTACCAGACCGGGACCGGCAACGGGATCGCAACCCTCGGTGTCGCGTCCGCACCTCGCTCAGCCAGTGAGCGGGAACCGGTCTGTATGTGGGATCCGAACCCTCGGCGGGAGCGCCGCCACGCTTCCCAAGCGGCACACTGTAGCAGTGCGCCACCGGGCCGGCCCTGACTTTTACATTTTTTAACAGTCACATTAAAAAAAAAAATAAAAAGAAACAGGTGAAGTTAATTTTAATAATATAGTTATCCCAATATATCTAAAATATCTTATCAACATGTAATCAACATAAAAAATGATTAGTGAGATATTTTAAAGTCTTATATGTACTAAGTGGTAGAAGTCCAGTGTGTATTTTGTGCTTACAGGGCATCACAATTCGGACTAGTGCATTTCAAGAATTCTTTGGCCGTGTGTGGCTAGTGATTGATGTATTGGACGGTGCAGGACTAGAGTTTAAGCCAGAAAGAGCCAAACCAAAAAAAAAAAAAAAAAAAAAAAAAAAAAAAAAAAA
>NW_007735251.1:33951-36238 GCF_000696425.1 Galeopterus variegatus | reverse complement strand
CCAAAAAAAACCAAACCAAAAAAAAAAAAAAAAAAAAATCAAAAAACAAACTAATTTGATGGCATTGACTTTGATATGAGTAGATTATGTTCTTAATCAATGAAATGGAAGTGGGAGTCATGTGCATTTTTGCTAAGGGTGGATGCATTTAGTTGCCAGGATGAGTCACCAGAATATCCCCCTTCCTCATTCATCCATGTGGTGAGTGTGAAAGCACATATTTGAATGAAGCCTCCATCAGATTGAGTCCCTAGGTGGTCCACCCATGCTGGACATGTAATGGGAGCAAGAAATAAACTGCTGTCTTCTACGATTTAGAAGATGTTTGTTATTGGAGTATAACTTAGCTTATCCTGACTGATAGATGTGATTAAATTATATTTTGACTAGTTAAACTTTTACATATAACTTTGTGGTAAAAGGACAGGTCTTATATTTTAAATATTTCCAAGAATTATAGTTAAAGAAATAACCACTAATGTTTCACTGGTGCCACTCAGTAATGTTTCATGAATCCATTTACCTGGGTATATTAATGCACTGCTTAAAAGGAGATATCACACAAACAAGTAGAATAAATGTGGTTTTTAAAGTCAGCTTCAAAAAAGAATTTTATCCATCAGTGTATGGATATAAGCAGGTAAACAAAATATTAATCCCGTGACAGTAATGCCAATAAATTATTTCTTTGTCATGGATTGATCACAGACTATTAAGGAAAAAAGTCCTGACATTATGAGTGCCTTTCTCTACAGATTTTGAAATATTTTCCACTTATTTTGGAAACTGATGCTTTAAATCTAACAACTTCTAGAATAAGGGACAATCCTAATCTTTCATCCATTCTTAAATAATGGAAATAATAAAGCCCAATTTTTACCATCCTCCCCAGAATTTGTAATTTTCAGCACTAGTCTTTTGTGGGACATCTATGTGCTCACATCTATTTATTTAAAGTGTTTTGGAGCTCTTCCTGAGTATAGAAGAATTAACATTGCAAGGACTTGTCATTATGAAGCACAATTAGAATTGTTCAAAATGAGAACTAAAATACTCTCAATTCCTAAACCTTCCTTGCACAGGTCAAACTTTTAAATTATCTATCTCATTTTCTTTGAAACTCTCTCTGCATGAGCACACTTTTTTTTTTACAGTGCTGAATTATCTTCAATTCTTTCTTAGTGTTTGGGTAGATACTAAGAGATTAGTGCATGTCTGAAAATTTTACTTTCTTTATACTGAGTACTATTTTCCAGTTGGCTTTGGGAGGAAATTCAATTTATTGAGTATTAAAAAAATACTTACTATGTATATAATACTGTGCTTGGTCCTGTGAAGAAACAGTGAGAGTAGAAGATGTGTTACCTATCCTGAGAGAACCGACAGTCTTGATGACCACACAGGCACATAGATGCAAAATGGCCAAATGACTAATAAGGTAGCAAAAGAATTAAGTGACCAAAAGAAAGGTAGGGATTGGGAGCCAGGATGGGGTAGGACAGTGAGCATTGGACTGGGAGCCTGGGGACTTGAATTTTAGCCCTAACTCTGCAAATGTACATTTGTATGAAATTATAAATTAAATAAAGTGCTTTCACACATTATCTCATTTAATCCCCACCACACTGAGAAGTAGATATTATGATGATCTTCACTTAACATGTGAGGATATGAAATTATTAATTTCGTAAGTGTCTTTGTATTTATTGTATATTCATTTCACATATATTTATATTATTTAATTATATATTTATTTATTATAATAGTTGTTAATTTCTTAATCATAGTGATTTCTTTAAAACCTCTCAGAAATTTTAAGGTGCCAACAACGAACACTGTTAGTAACTAAGAGAACACACATGGAGAGTAGACCACTCCTCCTACTACTTATTTTTGGGTGAGGGAGATGCAAAGCATCTTGAAGGATTGGTGTGTCTTCCCTTTAGGAAGTGCTGAACTAAGTTATTTTTAAGGTCCTGGCATATCTCAAGTGTTGAGTCTATGTGATTAAGTGGTGTGTTAAGTCAGAGAGAAGTAATGTCAGTGGATGAGAATGATGGGGAGAGCTTCCCAGAAGGAGAGTAGAGTACAGTGTGGTCAAGAGAAGATGGTATCCCAGGCTGGGAGAACCAATGTCAGCCAACCTCGAGGATGTCTGCCTCCAGAAGGCATTCACTGATGATGAGTGGGAGAGCAGGAGAAGATAAGATTGGATCTTTGGTGCCGGCCCGGTGGCGCACTGCTATAGTGCGCCGCTTGAGAGTGTGGTGGCGCTCCCGCCGAGGGT
>NW_007735251.1:3078-33283 GCF_000696425.1 Galeopterus variegatus | reverse complement strand
AGCATGATAAAGAGATGAAAGAAGAGGTCTACTGTATGCTTTTGGGAAAGTTTTTCTTTACTCTTAAGAAATAAAAACACCTAAAGGCCTAAGCCTCCCACTGAGAGTTATAGAAGAAGCATGTAGTCCCTGATGTCACTGTTGAGCAACCTAAATTCTCAGCTTAAGGGGTGTGCCTGATTGATGTAAGGATAATCTCCACCCATTGCTGGGGATGGGTTCAGTAATAGGTACATGACCCATCTGGGCTGGAGAAATTGTAGGAAATCTATCATTATTCACAATACTTGCTGCCCTTCTCTGGGCACTCCATTGATCCTCTGGCCCCACTGATGTCAGGCTGGGCCATGTGACTCACTTTGGCCAATGAAAGTGAACCCAGGTTCTGGCAACACCCCAGATAAGAGCTGTTCATTCAATATAGGTCCTGGTATGAAGGTGATAGGAAACAAATCTGCAACAAACTGACATCAGGACATCAGACATGTACAATGAACAAGAAATAAGCCCTGTTGTAAGCCACAGCAACTTTAGCATGATAAAGAGATGAAAGAAGAGGTCTACTGTATGCTTTTGGGAAAGTTTTTCTTTACCCTTAAGAAATAAAAACACCTAAAGGCCTAAGCCTCCCACTGAGAGTTATAGAAGAAGCATGTAGTCCCTGATGTCACTGTTGAGCAACCTAAATCGTTAGAGAGACCAGCCTTAGCATGAAGCCAATGCTGGAACCATGGAAAGAAACTAGATCCTTAATATTCCTGAGCCATCTGATAAACTTCTGGACTTCCTCTTATATGAACCCCAGATTTCCTTGTTTAAACCATTAGGAGTTGAGTTTTCTACTACTTGTAGTTGAAAGCATCCCAATTGATTCACAAAACTAACTAGACATTATCCTGGAGTCACAGACCTCTGAACGGTTTTGAAAGGGTAGTAATGAGATAAAAGCACTATATTAAAAAGGTGTTAGGACTGCTATAACAAAATACCGTACACTGGACAGTGCATAAGCAACCGAAATTTATTTTTTACAGCTCTGGAGGCTGGGAAGTCCAAGATCAAAGTGCCAGCAGATTTGGTATGCAGTGAGGGCCCATTTCCTGGTTTGTAGATGGTGTCTTCTAGCTGTGTTGTCATGTGGTGGAAAAGGTGAAGGTCTCTCTTGGGCGACTTTTGTACGGGCACTAATCCCATTCATGAGGGCTCTGCCTCCATGACCTTATCACCTTTTTGTAGATGGTGTCTTCTAGCTGTGTTGTCATGTGGTGGAAAAGGTGAAGGTCTCTCTTGGACGACTTTTGTACGGGCACTAATCCCATTCATGAGGGCTCTGCCTCCATGACCTTATCACCTCCGAAAGGCCCCACCTCCTAATACCATCACCTTGGGGGTCAGGATTTCAGTGTATGAATTTGAGAGGGACACAAACATTCAGACCATGGCAAAAGGCTCATTTGGCTTTTGTGAAGAAATGTTCAAAATGTACAGGAAGAGAGAAGAAGGAATCAGGAAGGTTGGTTCTAGGAAAATGACAATCAACCACTTAGAGTGTAATGGGAGCCAGTAATGTAATGAATAAGTGAGAGGGGAGGTGCCTTTTGAAGAACTGAAAGGACTCGGTGTCTGGAGGAGAGGCAGGCGTCAGATGCTCCAGAGTTGGCCGGACTGTGGGAACGGTGACGTCCCATAGAACAGGGAAGAGGGAGGAGGAGTCAGTCGGGGGTGGAGCTGCTGGTTTGGATTGGGACATAAGAAGTTGAGGTGGAAGCCGGGACATAATGCTGTTGGACACACTTGTGGGGAGTCTACTATGTCCCCAGCACTAACGATATTAGGTGAATATGACCTAGTCCGTTTCCAGTGGGACCCCACAGCCTAGAAGGGAGGTAGTAGCAAATAAACAAATCGAGTACAGTAAGATCTGCAAGTTTTAGAGGCAGCACAGAGGTGAGAGACCACAGGAGCATGTACTTATGTTCTTACAGAGATCAGATGGGAGCTTGCGAGAGGTCAGATCTGCAGAGCAGATGTAGGCATCATTTGCAGAGAGGTGATGGATACAGCCGCACAAGGTGTAAAATCTTCAGGAGCGATAAGATGCAGAGGGAGTGGTGCAGATGCGGAGCAAACGTGGAGGTAGATTTGGGTTGGTGACTTATTTCTGCTACTTACTGGCTCTGTGAACTTGGGCTAGTTATTTGCCACACGAAGTTTTTTACTTTTCTCCTTCGTGAAGGTGAATGGTAAGAGAGGCTACCTCCTTGCTCTGCTGTGAAAATTAAATGATATCACTCATATGAAGTACTTTACACCATATCTAGACCTTGGTAAATGCTCAAAAATGTTAGCTTTATTAATTCATTATGATCATTATTATCAGTAGTATTTATTGCTGCATAACAAACTGCCTCAATGCAACAATTTATTTATTCGTGAACCTGCAGTTTGGTCAGGGGTTGGTGGGAATGACTCATCTCTGTTCCGTTTAATGTCAGCTGGAATGGCTGGAACAGGAGGGTTTGCTTCCAAGATGGCATGCTTCCATGACTGGCAAATGATGCTGGACTCGGGTGGGTGCTTGGTTGGGGGGCCTTAGTTCCTCTTTATGTAGGTCCCTCTATGAGGCTGTTTGGGCTTCCTATGTATGATGTATGAGTATGTGTTCTGGAGAATTTGTACATGTTATTGGCCTTAGCCAAGACCCAGAAACTGGCACATCACTTCTGCTGTATTGTATTGGCCAAGCTGTCACAAGCCCACCCAGGTCCAAGGGGAGAGGACATAGACCTCCCCTCTCAGTAAGGAGGATTTGTGGCAATCTTTCGTCTACCACATGATAGAATCAAAAGGACAACTTAGGGAAAACCTGCTATCAGAAAGCAGAGCTAGAGGTGAAGATACATTTCTTTGAAAAAATGTTTGATTGAGGCATTAAAAAGGAGAGATTTTATAACATACATTTAAAAGGAATTCTGCCATAATAGTCTATTAATAAAGTTCATATCTGATCAAAAGCTGAAGCAGATGACTGCTATCTTTCAGGTTTAACAAAAGAGCTGAGAGGTCTGAAAGAACATTTTAGATGATAGAACCGCAGACCTTTAGATCTGAAAGGATCTTGGAGACCCTCTAGAGCAGGCCTTTGTGTACTTGTTGGGTGGAAACACACTCTTGGGAGAAAGGTTTGTTAGGGACACCACAGCGGTGGGAGGGACAGTATTTTCATTTGGGCATTTGTGTCTACTTGGACAAATTGTCACATTCGTTTAGTATAAAGTCATTCTCAGGTTATTCTCTTGTGCTTGTCTGGAAATGAAGGGGAAGGGGTAAAAAGTATTTCCTCCGATGAAGACATCAACTATAGTTTAATTCATCTGAACATATGGGCCTAAGGCACCACTCTGCTTCTTTTCCTCACCAAACACGCCTTTGTGTTGAAACACAATATTTCAAACGTGGCTTGTTGGTCTGATGCAGGGCAGCACTTTTTAAGTTGGTTTGTCAGATCGGGCTTTCTAGCCCAGGGCAAAATGAAGTGTGATTTTTGGTGGACTATTATTTACAGGGCAAGGTTCTGATCTGGGGCTGACAATCTCTGTGGCCTTGGGACAGTCACTTTACCTCTGAAATGCAGCCCTCATCAGCAAGGCAAACTGTTTTCTATAAACATGCTGGAAGGTTCTTCCTGGTTCTTGGCATCAAGGATTATGTGGTGGAGGTTGCTGGGCATAGGTGAGGAATCACAGCAGATCCTACTTACTGAGAGACCCACTAAGAAACCTAGTTCTAAAGAGAGTGTATTTACTGAAACACACGCTGCCAAGCATTCCTGAATTTCCACGAAGCCTTTCTGAGAATGGTATACAGGGAATAAGTTCCTGGATTTCAACGGTGAGCAACAAAGTCAGTATAATGAAAGGCATCTAAGCATCTCCTCGGGCAGCTCAGGGCCTTTGTTATTTTTCAAATATTGTTGTGCTGCTGACTCATGGTAGTCTGGTGCCCACAGTGACCCCTAGATATTCACTGCCCTAATCACGCTCCGCATTATTATTAATAATCAGTGCCTGTGCAATTATACTACACTCTGGCTTGTTATCAAGTCCTGGAAGTATGCAAATAAATTAATCAACGAGCTCCCATGCTTCAAACCTTGAATGGAACTTTAAGGATGGTGGAAGTCTTTGCCCCGGCTCTCCGTGGTCTCCTCCAATCAAGCCTGAGGTGCGTTTTCCTTCTAACTTTTAATTGCATGACCTCTGAGAACCTAATTTCCAGAAAACCCATTTATTATTTTAATGCTCATTTGGCATTATTATTTTCCCAAAGCAATCTTTTTGTCTCTGAATCTCTTAGGAGAGTTGAGGAGCAAGCCAAGAAAAGCGTCATTTTCTCCTCCTCAAAGGAAGCAGAAATGAAACATTAAACATTGTAGTTTCTAGTTGGGGCTAGGGGAGGAGGGAGAGAAAGAAGAAAGGGCGTGACGGGTGGAGAGAGAGAGAGATTGGAAGGCACTTGCCTAGGTCCCAGATGGAAAGCAATCCAGCAGATTGCCTTTAAACAGCAGTGTCCCTGCAAATAGGGCACTCTAGCTGTTTTGTGTCACTTGAAAGCATCTTGTTGATATTTTTATAGATTTTATTATACGTTCGAAAGCATGTGTCAGGCTCAGCCACTTGCAGCTCTGGTGGTAATGAACATTGTTACACTCACAGTCTGAGTAGTCTTTACTTCAAAGGGAGGCGTTGATCTGATCTTTCATCTTCTCAGCTGTTGCTTACCAGCTTCCCTCAAATACTGTTTGAACTAAAAACCCCACGTTTCCTGGTTTGAGTGAGCAATTCCCCTGACACCTCTAATCTGCTCACTTGGAAGCTACTAAACTGTGATTGAATGATGCTATTAACAAGAAGGAGGTAAATACATTTAAACATGCAGTTTTAGACTTTACTCAGATAATAACTGGCTTGTGTCTTCAGAACTCTTGCTTATTTACTGAAACACGGGGATTGGGAGAGGAAGAAAACAAAAAGACAAATGAATGAATGAATATTGTAAAGCAGGCAGTTTGGTATGAAAAAAACTTGCACCCCTTTGAGTAGAATGACAGGAAGAAGAAAGAAAAGTACACATTCCACCCTTTGGAAATGGTGAACTGGATTTTCCACAACATAACTAACTTAAGTCTTTTGTCAACCTTGTTTTTGGCTACCGCCCACGAGGAACCATTCACTTAAACCAGGCCAACTTGCTCATTGATCCCTGAACAATTACTCATTTTCTCCCACCACTGAAAGTTGTTCATACCATCTGGCTATTTAATTTTAAATATAAATTAATTCAAATGAAATACAATTGAAAATTTAGGTCCTTAGTTGCACTGGCTACATTTTGAGTGTTTAATGTGGATTCATGGACAGTATAAAATAGGACAATTTCATCATTTCAGAGAGTTCTGTGGATAGAACTGCTCCAGAGACCCATAAAGTGTTCTTTGTTCTTCCCTAATTAGGATTAAGTGGATTAATTGTGATCTTTAGTTCATGACATATTCTCATCATTCATCCATGCATGGCCCAATATTTATTTGTTCATTAGTTTCTATTCTGTAACAAATATCCATGGAACCACAACTCAGAATTAAAGTCAGGACCTTAAAAACTACCTACAGATAATCATGGATCCCCCTCCCCGCATCCCAGTCCTCTGTCCTCCCACGTGGATTATCATCACGGTTCCCATGTTATTTCCCGCCTTTGCCTTCCTGTTCGTGTATATTCGTAACAATTCGTGTCTGTGCATATACATATATGTGTGTGCGTACGTATTCATATATATAATTTTTGTTGTTTTTAACTTTATGAAAGTATCATGCTAAATGTCATTTGGGAGGACTATTGCAACTTAGCATAACATTGTTGCGTGTTGCAGTAATTTGTTTTTTCAGGCACACAATATGCTGTTCACTGGGTGAACATACCACACAGTTTATTCATCTACCCTCCTGTTGACGGGTTTTTGGATTACTTTCGGTTTTTGTTATTGTGAACAATGCCCCTATGAACACTCTTATACATACTTCCTGTTGTAAGTGTGCAAGAGTTTCTCTTGGGTATATACTGAAGAGTAGAATGATTTGTCATAAGATATACACGTGTTTAACTTTAGGAGACAATGACAAACTGTTTTCCAAAGTGGTCTCGCCAGCCTACTCCCACAGCCATGCAAGGAGATCCTATGGACCCACCTCTTTTCCAGCACTGGTTTTGGCATTGCCAGCCAATTAAACAGGTATAAAATCTTATCCCCTGTGGCCTTGATTTGCATTTGCTACATCACCGATGGTGTTGAACATATCTTCAAATGTTTATTGCTTTCATCCTATTCTGAAATGCCTGTTTATGTATTTTATTCACTTTTTATATCAAATTGTGCTTTTCTTATTGATTTAATAGTTGCTCTTCATATGATCTTGTTTTTTTTTTTTTTTTGTCTGCTGTGTGCATTGCAGATATTTTCTCCCAGTTTTCAACTTGTCATTTCATTTTCTTTATGATGGTTTTGGATGAATGAGAGTTATAGTCAAATTTATCAGTCTTTTCTTTATAGTCACCCTTTCTTGATGTCTTCTCTCAAAAACTTTTTTTCACCTCAAGATTTAAAAGGTATTCCTCTTTATTTTTTTGCTAAGAGATTTTGCATTTTGGTCCTTGACTCGTCTGGAGCTGCTATTTGGCCATGGAGTGAGGTATCATTGCATTTGTATCTCTTCCACACAGATGGAGCTCTTTTCTTAGCTCCATTTATTGAACAAGACTTAGTTTTCTTCAAGACATTCCACCTTTGTCCAATACAGAATCTTATATATTCATGGATCTATTTCTGGTCATTCTAGTCCATTTCATTAATCAATTTGTCTATCCCTGCACTAATACCATACAGTTTTAATGAGTATAGTTTTGTAATAAGTCCTGATATTAAATAAGGCATGTGCCTGGTTCTTATACTTATTGCTCAGAAGCGTCCTGGCTATTGTGGCCTTTTACCTCTTAATATATATTTTATAATATTTTCAAATTCTACCAAATACACACACATACACACACACACGCACACACAACCCTGTTGTCATTTTAATTGGAATTACATTGAATCTATAGTTTGGTTTGGAAACAATCATTTCTATAGTAGATCTCCCTATCTAAGGACATGTTCTGTCTCTCCATTTATTTATGTTTTCTGCAATGCCGCTAATCTTGCACATATTTTGTTAGTATCGGTCCTTGATTCTTGATATTCTCTGAGACTATTGTGAATGCTACCTTCTCTTTCATTATATTTCCTAGCTGTTTGCTATCTATTGTTTTTTAGAAATACAACTAGCCTTTGAATACATATGTATACACAAACACATACAAAAACACACACAAATATATATTTACCAGCTAATTTTAAGCCCTTCCATTATTTTAAATAACTTTTCTGTAAATTATTTTGAGTTTTCAGTATAAATTATCACATAATCTATAAAAATAAGAGACCATTTTACTTCCTCCTTTCCAGTCCTTATGATTCTAATTTCATTTTTATGTCTCATCACATTGGCTAAAATAGTCTATTCAATATTGCATAGAAGTATGATAAAATTATTCCTGATTTTAAAGAAAATAATTCTAGTGTTTTTAAATTTAGAGTGATGTTTGCTCTAGGGCATTTAAAAATATATCTCCTTACCAGCTGAAAGAAGTTCCCTTCTATTTCTAATTTGCTAAGGATATTATATATTAATACTGAATTTTATCAAATATTTTTTCAGCATCCGTTATATGATGATATAATTTTTTTTAATCTGCTAATATGGTGAATTATATTTAAGGATTTTTTTTTTTTTCGTGACTGGCAACGGATCGCAACCCTCAGTGTCGCGCCCGTACTGGACCGGGACCGGCAACGGGATCGCAACCCTCGGTGTCACGTCCGCACCCTGCTCAGCCAGTGAGTGGCCGGTCTGCATGTGGGATCTGAACCCTCGGCAGGAGCGCCGCCGCACTCCCAAGTGGCGCACTGCAGCAGTGCACCACCGGGCCGGCCCGAGGATTTTTTTTTAATTACAAAAACTACCTGCTTTGTCGTGGTAAACTCTACTTTATTATGCTGTATAATCTTGTATATACAGTGTTGAATTTAAGTTGCAAATGTCTTGTTTAGGATTTTTGCATCTGTATTCACAAGTGAAATAGGCTAGTAATATTTATTTCTCAGTACGTATTAATCTGAGTTTGAAATAAGAATTATGCTGTCCGCACAGAATAATAGGAGAAATACTTTTCTTTATTGTCATTTTACTGTTAGAATGAGTTTGTGTATGCTTGGAATGATCTGTTTCTTGTAATTTTGTAGAACTTACCTATAAAATGACCTGGGTCTAGTACTTTTATTGTGGGTAATTTTTAATCATCACTTGCATTTCTTCAATAAATGTAGAATTTTCAAACTTTTTATTTTTTCTTGAGTTAATTCTGGTAAGTTAGATTTCCTCATGAATTTGTTCATTTTATGTAAGTTTCAAAATGTCAGCACAGTTGTTGATACAGCATTCATACTAGGTCTATGGTTATGTATCCTTTTGTAATTGATGATATTGTTTACTTGTATTCTCTCTTTTACTTTCTTAAAAAGTTTTGCTAAAGATTTGTCTCATTTTTAGTTTGAAAGTATTAACCTTTGGCTTTATTGACTATCTTCAATTTTTTTTGTTGTGGATGTCTATTTTACTACTTTCTACTTTTACCTTAATGATCACTTTCTACTTTCTTTGAATTTACTCTATTGTTCGTTTATATTATTTCAGAAGAAGGACACTTAGGTCATTAATTTTGAAGCTTTCTTTATTTCCAATGAAACTATTTAAGGCTCTAAAGTTTTCTTGAAGCACCACTTTTGATGAAATCATTGCTTGTTGCAATCTAATCATATCCAACCCCCTTCAAGGCTCAGGTCAAATTTTACTTTCTTTACGAAGCTTTATTTCCCTGCCCATGCTGGTCCACAGCCATAGGTTGGTTTAGTTTTACAACTCTACACTATAGTAAAGTAGAATAAACACAGGTTTTGAAGTCATATAGATCCAGGTTAAATCCAAGCTCTGCCACTTAATAGCTGTTTAACTTTAAGCATAGCAATATATGCAATTGTTTATCTTAAAAATGAAAAACATGAAAGCGAAATTTCAGGTTTTTGTGAGGTTTAAATGTGAGTTAACCTACACGAAACTACCTGGTATCAGTTCCTACTACATAGTAAATCACTTTACTCTTTCCTTCCCTCTCTCCCTCTCTCCCTTCCCTCCCTTCCTTCCTTGCTTGCTTGCTTCCTTCCTTCCTGGTGAGGTTTATAAGGTTCCAGGGTTAGTTTTTGCCTCTGATAGACACTGAAGATCATTTCCACAGAAGAGCTGCAAAACGTAGAGTAAGTTGACTTGGCTAGTTTTTTCTCTCCTGGTCTTTATTTTTCTCTTGTGGGTATTCTCCATAATGGAGAAATTGAGAGCCCTGTAGCAGCTGGGTAGTTCTACCTTTCTTCTCCCTGTAGTTAGTGTTATGGAATCCTTTGTCTCGATCATGAAGAATTTATCTGGCTACACATTAACCTGGTGGATCAACTTTTCAAGTTGCTGGACCTGGCTTCCTGCCACTTTAGTTCATTTATCCGAGAATGACTTTCCTGTTGAAGAATCACATTCACCAATTTAGTTTTATTTTAGGCTCAAAGGTGTTGATTTTCTTCTGCTAGGACTACCTCTTTCCACACTATCTTATCTAAGTCAATAAGGAGAAGTTGTCCTGGCCTTAATGCATTAACTCCTTAATACTGTCACATCTCTCTAAGGAGCTGCCATCAGTGGTCTATCCTAACCTCCCACAGGGGTGCAGACAGTGATCTCACCAGTTGCAGGAGGCCAGCAAATATGGCCACATACTTCATAGTTCCCAATGGAGAAATTTCTTTGATTTTGCCTGTCCTTTTACCATATAGCCCTCCATGAGGTTCCAACACCTGACCCTCACTCCGGGTACAAAAAGCGTTAACTTATACAAGTAGAATTAAATATGAATTTATTCACCAGTGGAGAGTAATCAAATTATGATTTAGCAAGAAATAGGCAAGATACACCCATCAGCATTCTCAGCTACCCCTGCATCCCATTGGTTGACTGAGAGTATACAGCAACTTGAGTTGTCAATCAAGAGCCCTTAGCAGAGCATAAATTGAAATGACACATGTTCCTCTAAAGCAGTGGGTATTTATACTATGTCAAAAACATCTCCAATAAACTGTTGTGGTATTTATTTAGCAGTGGAAACATACACAGTTCTTGATGCAAAATACCAACATGTGAAAATCTTCCACTTACTCCTTAAAATCCTAATGTTCTCAAGATGTGCTAATAACAATTTGTCTTATTCAACATACACATCAGCAAGTGAGCCTAGTGTTACTGCCTTGGTCACCCATCAGCTCCCAGGCAGGCCCGGCTTTACTCATAGGGGTCAGGGATGGGCTCTTACACTCTACCCCTTGACACAGAGCTTCACAGCGAGTCACAAAGACGCTTGTATAAGGGCGGGCATGGGTGGAGTTCCTAATCAGGGCAACAACAAAAATATCTGTGTATAATAGCTACAAAATTCAAAACATGAGATCGTACACAAATAACAAGCTACATGACTAACTTCAATAATGAACCAGTATGTGCTTCTGGTGGAGCAGGACCGCATGCCCCAGCTAGTGGCAGCTGAAACACGCCCAGCCTTAGTTGCAGGGCCTTCAGACCACACCGTGGCCTTTCCTTCTGTTCATAAATTCTGAATCATGCCAGTCTGGGTCCTGAATTTTCAGGATTTGCTCTGTTGCACCTTGTACCAAAGATTCCTGCCTAGAAATGATGACTGGGCTGAATGATAAATCTCTTCATTGTTAGTATTATTACTTGGTCACCATTTTTAGCCTGTTAACACCACCCCTTTCCTTTTGTTCCTTCAGTTTTAGGGATGATGGCTGCTTCCTTCAGTTAATAAGGGAGGTCTGAGGTCTGGTAAAGAAAGACTGAGGTCTGGGTAATCTCAGTATTACCTTCTCCTCCTCCAATTTTTCAATACCTACATAGCTGATAGAGTTTTGATGTGTTGTCCCCCCAAAACTCATGTGGGAATCTGATCCCCACTGTGGCAGTGTTGGGAGCTGTTTGAATCATGGGAGCGGATCCCTCATGAATGGATTAATGCTCTCCCTGGGGGAGTGGGGATTAATGAGTGAGTTCTCACACTATTAGTTCCCATGAGAGCTTGTTGCTTAAAAAGACCCTGGCATCTCTCTCTCTCTCTCTCTCTCTCTCTCGTGATCTGCTTGTACCCATTGGCTGCCTGCTGCTTTCCGCCATGAAGCAGCCTGAGGCCCACACCAGATGCAGCTGTCCCAGAATCGTGAACCAAATAAACCTCTATTCTTCATAAATTACCCAGTCTCAGGTATTCTGTTATAGCAACACAAAATGGACTAATGCAGTAGCCAATTCCCTTGTATAAATTATGTCTATCTGAAATACTTTGCTTGGCTTCTGTTTTCCTCACTGAACCCTGACTGATACACATCTGCAAAGCCCCTTTAAGTTTCTGACTATATTGCACTATATGGGCATAACATAATTCATGTAATTAATGGATTTAATGAATTCAGCATAGGATATTTGCTTCATTATTATAAAATTATTGATTTAATAACTAAACATTTGTGCATACCTTCAGTTATTACCTTAAGGCAAATTCCTAGTAGAGAAATTATTGATTCAAAGGTTAAGGCTTTTATCATGTATTGTGAAATTGTCCTCCAGAAAGGCAGTATAAACATACAATTTCACTAACAGAGCGTATAAATTCCATTTTCCCCATATTCTTACAAAGACCAGGGATTTTTCATTAGAAAACAGAAAATAAAAACTATTTCAATGTGAATGGCCAAAAGATTGTGTTTTGGTGAGTCATCTTTAAAACTGTGACTTCTTGTCCAGTTACATATTCACCCCCAGAAGTATTACCTAAAAATCTTCATTTATGTTTCTTCTCCTTAAAGTTTGTTCATGTTGGTTCATTACATTTCTTGAGTCTATTCCCAAGTATTTTACATTTCTGTTACTATTCTGGATATCTATTTTTTAAAAAATTAAAAATCCTTTGTTTTTCTACTATTTAAAAAAGTACATATTCATTATAGAAAGTTCCAAGACAGTGATAAATTAGAAGGAAAAAAAGGCAAACCCACTTAATCTCAACACTTGGAGATAATCGCGGTGGAAATTCCTGCATGAGCTTCTTTCCAGACCATTCCCCCGTGTGCACAAGGACACACACTTGTGTTCCCCACGTGAGGGGTTCATGCTCTACAGAGAGCTTTGTAATTCTATTGGTTCCACTTGCAATATATAATCAATATTTTTCAATGGCAAAAAAATTCAACTACAACATTATTTTTAAAAAACTAAAGACTGTGTTTTATCAATTTACAATTGTTCAGATTTTTCTGTTTTTACTGTTACAAACAATATTGTGATTAATATTTTTACAACAAAAATCTTTGCACGCATTCTTAATAATTTCCTGAGGAAAAATTTGTGGAAATTGAATTGCTGGTTATAAGGTATAGCATTTAAGGATTAATACACAGTCTTGCTAAATTGTCATTAATATACAGATCACTAAACTGCCAAAAAGAAAGTTGAACCAAATTTACATTTGTGTGAGAATAACCAGTTCCCTGTGCCACTGTCAGTTATTGGGTACTGTCCTTAAAGAAATAATAATTTGCCAGTTCATAGGGCAAAAGTATATAGTTCTAATTAGAATTTATTGATTACACAGAAGGCCAAAGTTTTGTAATAATTTTATTAATCACTTATATTTCCTTTTTTGTGAACCACTCTTTCATGACTTTTGCCTAGTTTTAAATTAGGTTATTTTCTTTTTTTCTCTTATTTAAAGAAGTTTTTTGTGCTTTAAGGACATTATTCCAATATCTGTCATGTATACTAGAAACATATTTCTAGAATTTTGTATGTCATTTTAGTTTATTTTGTCATTCAGAAATTTTAATTTTTAAATGTTCAGATCTATTAATTTTTCCTTTATGGTTTTTGTATATGTGCCTTGTTTTAAAAAGCCTTCCTTATCACAAGATTACATTAATATACGTACATACATTTCTTTTAGTTTTTTAAATTTAAATATTCATTTTGGGAAATGGAATATAAGAATCCACATTTATTATCAAATTGCCCCAACACCACTTTTTGAATAATCTAGGTTTTCCTCACTGATTTGAAGTACCACCTTTGAACTCTTGATTAGAAATGGGAAATTGAACATGACAAATTGAACACACATGTTTATCTCTGCTTCCTCCCAAAAGCTCAATCAAAATGACAATGAAAGCACAAAAAAGCTTTAAACCCACAGTGCAAAGAAATTGGGAGAAGAGATTACAGGAGTGGAGGGATGTCAGGCAGCATTTCTGCACCTAGAAAGCTAATGGAAGAGTGAAAACCCACTCAGCAGACTTGCAAGAGGAAAGCCCACCTGAAGCAAGAGGATTCATGCCACAGACCCTGCGAAGACCTGGGAACTGGAGGCAGCAGGTGCCACTGATGAATGTGATGTGAGAAAAAAATCGGAAACAGGATTGATTGAAAGTTTGTATACAGGGCCGGCCCGGTGGCGCACTGCTACAGTGCGCTGCTTGGGAGCATGGTGGCGCTCCCGCCGAGGGTTCGGATCCCACATACAGACCGGTTCCCACTCACTGGCTGAGCGAGGTGAGGGCGCAACACCGAGGGTTGCGATCCCGTTGCCGGTCCCGGTCCGGTACGGGCGCGACACTGAGGGTTGCGATCCGTTGCTGGACACGAAAAAAGACAAAAAGGAAAAAAAAAAAAAAAAAGAAAGTTTGTATACAGAGCAACAGATCCCTCTCCTTAATCAGTACAGCTGGATGCGTTTCCTTTAGAAAGCATCTTGCTTTTTAAAAAATCCAATTTGGACAATCTCTGTATTTTAATTGGTGTGTTTACATTTAATGTAATTATTTATATATTTGTATTAAAATCTAGCATCTTGCCTTTTTTTTGTCTGTAGATAATTTTTTAGAGCAATTAAAGATAAGAAAATGTCCTTTATGTTTTACTTTTATTTTTAACTATTTCTGGAGATCTTCTTTGCTTTGTTCAGAAATGAATTTTTTTTTTTTTGTAGGACAGCGCTGCCTGTAATTCATTCTCTCAATTTTTGTTTGTCCGAAAAAAAATCTTTATTTCTCTTCATTTGTGAAAGATATTTACACTAGATATAGAATTCTGGGTTAACAGGAGTTTTTTTTTCCCTTGCAACATTATCTCCTGGCTTGCGTATTTTCTGATAAGAAATTTGCTGTACTTCTTACCTTTGTGTAAGTGTGTGATGTGTCTTTTTCCACTGCCACTCTCATGATTTTCCCTTTAAATTTGGTTTTCAGCAGTTTGAATATAATCTATCTTTAGGGGGAGGCTGAAGGAGAAGCGTTTATCCTGCTTGAGTTTCTCTGAGTTTCTTGGATCTGCGGCTGATGTCATTTATTATTGTTGGATAATTCTTGTCCATCATCTTTCCAAAATTTTTGTCTGTCTGATTCTCTCATTTCTCCTTCTGGAATTAAAAAATTTGATCTTTTGATATTGTCTCATAGTTATTTGATGTCCTGTTCTTTTTGTTGTTGTTGATCACTTTTCTACTTTTGTATATCATTTTGGATATGCGTGTGTGTGTGTGTGTGTGTGTGTGTATGTATATATATATATATATATTTTTTTTTTTTCTTTTTTTGGTCAGTATGGGGATCCAAACCCATGACCTTGGTGTTATTGGGCTGCACTCTAACCAACTGAGCTAACCGGCCAGCCTGTTTTGGGTGTATTCTATTGACTTGTCTTCAAGTTCTTCTATTCTTTCCTCATTGTACATCTCTATTAGTGTGTGTTAATTTCTGGCATTTATACTAAACTGTGATAGTTTCCATCTCTCTGCTGAAACTCCCCACTCGTTCGTGTGTGCTGCTAATCTCTCCCGTGGGAACCTTTGACATATTAATCATAGTTATTTTTAATTCCTTATCTGATAGTTCTGACATCTGGTCATATTTGAGGCTGGCTTTATGGCTCGCTTTGTCCCTTGGCAGTGTTTTTTCTTTTAATTGTGGGCGGGACAGTAGAGTCTGAGGTAAACAGTATTTGTCTGGAAATGGGCATGCTCTTCTTCTGCCAGTTCTAGGGGGTGGTGTGGCTTAAAACAGTAGAAATGTATTCTTACAGTTTCAGAGGCCAGGTGTGTGACATCGAGGTGTTGGAGGATTAGTTCCTTCTAAGGGCTCTGAGGGGAAATCTGTTCCTTGCCTTTCCTCTGGCTTCTGGTAATGGCTGGTAGTCTTGGTGTTCTCAGACTTGTTGGGACATCACTCCAATCTCCACCACCGTTGTCACATGGCCTTCTCCCCAGGTTTCTCTTTGTGTCTAAATTTCCCTCTTCTTATAACAATGCTAGTCCTTCTTATAATGACACCTTATATAGGCCCTCCTTAACCAGCGTTACTTCATCCTAACTAGTACTAATATATAACGTTATTACTACTATTGTTATACCATGTAACACTATCTTTATTTTTATAGCAGTTTTTGTTTTACAGAGAAATTGTTCAGTTGATTCCCATACCCTCCCCACTAAACTCCTGTATTATAATACTAGTAAATGTATACTGTATAATGTTGCATAATACTATACAAAATAGTATTAGTATACTGTGCTATCATATATATTATACTATAATATACTAGCATAATACTAACACTAATAACTAATACATCTTAGCATAATAACTAATTGCACCTGCAATGACCCTATTTCCAAACAGGGTCACATTCTGAAATTAGGGATCAACATATTTTTTTTGGGGGGGATACGATTCATTCCCTAACACCTGGGGTCTACTGCTGTTGCTATTATTTGGTATGTGCTAGCCTGGTTGGGGGATGGGGAGCATGTGATGCTTTTCTGTTTTCCTGGACCAGCCTGCATCTTAGAGGGGCCCTGTGTTCCTGAGTCATGGAGATGGACTTTCCCACTGACCACTGCCCCCTTTCAGTGGCAGGAGACCTCTAATGGTGCCCATGAGAGCTTCCTGCCATCACCTAGAAGCAGGGGGCTTTTTCTTTTACCTTTCTCTCAGGTGCAATGAGTTATCAACTGGACCCTGGGAACGACAGTGTTTCTTGCCTTGCCCCCAGCAATGTAGACTTTTTTCCTTAGGAGAGAAGTGTCTGGAAGGGCTTGTGCCTTTTTGCAATCCCTATACTCCTCCAGACTTCCACCACTAAAGGGAGGCTTCCTCCAATTTTCCACCCCACCCACAATGTTTCTTTCTTTCTTTCTTTTTTTTTTTTTTTGTCTTTTTCATGACCAGTAAGGGGATCACAACCCTTGGTGTGGTGTCACCCGCACCGCGCTCAGCCAGTGAGCGCACCGGCCATTCCTATATAGGATCCGAACCCACGGCAGGAGCATCACTGAGCTCCCAGCGCCACACTCTCCTGAGTGCGCCACGGGGCCGGCCCCACAATGTCTCTTGAATGAGCCCTGGGGAGTCCATGGAGAAGAAGCTGGGACTGCGTGCAGATACCCCTTTTATCTCAGCATCCAAGGGCTCTGTGCTCTCTGTCTAGGCTTGGCTTTTAGCATTTCATTAAAAAATTTTAGCTGAATTCGTATCTGCTTGTATGGTGGTACTCTTTTCAGCAGTAGTGCCTGTAGTGTTCTAATTAGTACGGCTTTATATTGTATTTAATTCACATATCTAGTACAAAAATTTGCTGTCATTACTCTTCCACTTCCAATTTTTTTGCTAAATTTCATGTGTTTTTTTCTTTTAAATAAATTTAAGAATCATTTTTATTTGCCCACCAGAAATATATTTCATGTCTGCATTTATTCAAGTTTTCTTTTATGACCAAGAGCAAAGGCTATGGCTTTCTTTTTCAAAGTCTGCACACTTCTTGTTAAGTTTATTCCTAGATACCATGAGGCTATCTGTATATCTACATCTCTCTCTCCCACTCTCATTTATGCTTTCTATCTAGTTCTGTTTTTAATACACCACTGTGTATGAGATCTTACTTCTTTTACATTGTCTTTTTTTTATAATTTTAATTTTTTAATTGTAAACTGACAAATTACGGTTATATATTTCATGGGGTACAAAGTGATGCTATGATTTATGAATATAATGTGGAATATTCACCACACTGTGCAATATATCTCAAAGTAAAAAAAAAAAAAACCCTTTGACCATCGTCTGCCCATTCATCCACCCACATCTCCCCCCCTGCCTCTGGTAACCACCATTCTACTCTCCACTGCTTCCTGTTGGATTGTTTTCGATTTCACATAAAAGTGAGAACATGCAGTATTTGTCTTTCTGTGCCTGGTTTATTTCATTTGGCATAATGTTTTCCAATTCTATCTATGTTGTTGCCAATGACAAAATTTCTCTCTTTTTTAAAGGCTGAATAGGATTCCACTGTGTATATGCACCACATTTTCTTTATCCATTCATCTGTTGATGGACACTTAGATTGATTCCACAACTTGGTTACCCTGAATAGTGCGGCAATGAACATGAGAGTGTAGATGTTCTTTACATTTATATCTATGTTTATATAGGAACAATCTTGATTTTTGCCATTTTATTTTTCAGTCCGCCACCTTTCTGAACTTTTTTAGCAGTTTTAGTATTTCAGTTTATACTCTTATTTCCAGTTATACAATCATAACATCTGCAAATTATATTTTTTCAATATATGATTTTTCCTCTTGTTTTCCTATCTTTTTGTTTTTATTTCATGATACATATTTATATTACATAAAAAATGAAACTTTTGTGTTATGCATTGTCACTTGAACTTGTTTTGTGCTTTCCCATTGTTTCCTTTGTCTTCTATCTTTTGGTTTAAGGTATGTTTTTATTGTTTTTATTCTTCTGGTATATATTCCTTTTTTATCCTAATAGTAATAACAACAATAATAAGTGTACTTACTACTATTATAATAGGCATTTATTAGACACTAGCATGCACCTGGTAATGTGTTTACATGCTGTTAAATAATACTAATATTATCACTATAATATATTAGTATAGTAGTAATATTAGTATTATTTTTAAATACTAATATTATCACTACTGCTGCTACTAACAACTGCTAACAATATTGAACATTTTCTGAGCTAGATATGCTTTAAGCAGTTTACGTGCATGAAGTCATTTAATCCTAACAACACTCCATGAAATAGTTGGTATCATTATCCCAGCAAAATCCTATCAGGCATGTACAATTATGTCCATTTTACAGATGAGAAAATGTGACTCACAGGTATGATAGCAACACCTGACGATAATACGTTGTCTCTCAAACAGTCTTAAACATTACTTTCAATGTCTTAAAAATTACTCTTGTCTTTACTTTTTTAATGAATCCTATTCACCTTTTCCTTCCTCTTCTTCATTTCCTTTTTCCTTCTCATCTTCTACCTCCTCCATATTTCTCGTCTATGATCATTTCACTCACCTTTTACCTTCCACGCTGCATCTCTCCCTCCTTTTCCTTCAAAGACAAGTAGTACAATATCCATTACTTCCATGCAGTTTAAAAAATAAAGAAAGGAAGAAAAAAAGAGAAAAAGAAAGGAAAGAAAAGGTGAGGAAAGGAAATCTTCTCAAGACAGTGCTTTCAGGTTATTCCCGGGGACAATCTTCTTCCTTATTCCAAGATCACTCTTGCAATGGCCCGGGGGGGGGGGGGCAGGCAGTGGAGAGAAGCCACCTTCAGTGTCTGGGGTGTGGGGGTTCCTGTGCAGGGTGGCTCCTCCTCGGGCCCCTCCTGGGTTCAGGAGCACTAGAGCAGCCACAGCTGGCACAGCTCACTACTCGCTACCCTCAGGCTGCACAGCCTGCCTCCTTGTTCACGGGGATAATGTACTGAGATCAAGCCAGTGACAAAGGGATCCTCTCTGAGTGCTAATTCCCTCTGAGTAATTTCTACTCCAACTCCAGTTTCCACCATGTGTTCATACAGATGCAGTTTACACTTCTCGTCTTCTTTTCCTGCCCATCTTACATCCCTTTGCACCCAGCCCCCATTCCTGCTCCCTTTTTATGCTACGCATCTACCTCCTTCCACAAAATATTTTAACATTAACTTGGGGAATTCAAAGCTGACAACTTTTGGGATCCTCCTATTTCCCAAACTACTAAGTGGGGCTCTCAGGAACCGACCACTGAAGTTAGCATGAAAAAGCAGAATCCCTTTCTTTCCTGAGTGACAACATATGAGCTCAGACACAACTGAGGCAGGTGCTGCTGGCTCTGCTACATTATTAGTGTTTACTTTTAATATTTTTTCTTTATTTGATTTTTTAAAATATCTTCTGAAAGTTACCCAGAAAGACACTTTGTTATTTTGAGCAGCTGATCGTGTCAGTCAGAGCCTGCCTGGGCTCTCAGTGGGGCCCTTTCTCTCACTGGTTTCTGCTTTAATATCAGAAGCCTTCCTGGGTTATGGATTTCTGACTTTAGAAGAGTGCACTTACCTTTCGATTTGACATTAGCTGTGACTGTGTTGTAGCAGCTTTACTTTGGGAGCTTCTAGTTCTTTTTCTCCATCCATGGGTTGACTCCTTTCTTCCTTTTTTTTCTTTTTCTTTTTTTTTTTTTCATGAATTCCAAGGTGACAGTGGTATTCTCCTGTGGGTGCTCTCAGCTCCCACACCCACTTCCAATTTGTATTGATCCAGGCCAGTGTGGTTGTTCTCTCCACCAGGAGACTGCACAGAGCCACAGAAAGTGATGGCTTTGGAGTCCCCTAGGCCAAGGTGAGAACTGTGGCTTCACTTCTTATTAGCTGTACAGGTTTGAAAAAGTTACTTAGCCTACCTAAACCTCAGTCTCCTAATGTTTAAAAATGGAGAGAGTAATCTTGTAATGCTGTGAGGATTGGAGGTCATTCTGTAAACTACCTTGCTTGTGATAGGTATATGGTAAATGAAAATTACTTTTATTTTGAGTCAATCAAACATAGGATTTAAATTCAGTTCTTCCACTTATTAAAAAGGAAGTTTACCACTTTTTGAGTCTCAATTTCCTTACCCGTGAAATGGGGATAAAGGTCCCTGTATAGGATTCCTGCAAAGACTGTGGTCTCTGACATGGCATAAGACAATTGCCCATGCATTCAACAAACATTCTTGCTCTTGTACCTTCTGAAAATATCTGAATTTTACCTGACATATCTGATTTTTTACAGAACGAAACTTCCAACAGGTATTACACTCCTTTGAAGGCTTTACTTTAGTTCAGTTCAAGTGCTTGTTTTGATATTTTGGAAAAACAACATCCACTTCCCCCTTCTGATCAACAGAAATATATTTTCATAAAAATATTGTTTCTTATTTTCTCTTTCCACAAGGGTGTATACGTCCTTTAACACCAGAGTCCTATTCGAATAGAAAGAAAGAAAAAAGTGAGAAAGAGAACAACTTACTGAAAGTGACATTTTCAGATAGTATGTAAAACAAAAGAGTTCTTAGAATATCCCATTGCCATCAAGGAACATTTATGCATTCTGATGAACTCATTTTTCATAGTCAGTTAGAGGAAAAATTCTTACCCATATTACGTTTTTTCAAGGATTTGGAAAATGCTAAATAAAAGGAAACCAATAAATTGGGGACAATATATAGAGAGTCTTTGCTTCTCACAGGACTCTGAGGGAAAAATGCCTTAAAATGCAGATTGCCCTTCAGCCTTCATTATCCTGCAGAGGTACTCCTATTTCTGACAGGTGGTGTGGGCTTTGAAATCTGACATGCCCTGACTTGAATCCAAGCTCTGCCATTTACTATCGGCAATGCATTTGACCTCTGCCTGCCTCAGTTTCCTTAGGTGTTAAGAAAAGGGTAGCCTAGTTCTTCCCTCATGTAGTTTTTAGTAAGAACAAATAACATAATTGACATATGCTAAAGCAATTAGCACAACGCCCTATATAGAATAGATGATAAATATTAGTGCCCCTTCTCTTTTTTTTATAGGTCTAGCCAATAGTGTAAACTTGATAATCATAGATGATCAATACACGTAAATAATGAGAACTGTTGGAAGAATGAATCAGAGGAATTCATCTCATTTTCACTGCTATAAATCAATTTGAGGAAGCATCTGTTCTTGATAGGAGCAGAAATGACTGAATTGCTTTAATACATGGTGTAATTTGATTTTAATTTTGATGAGTGAGAGTGTAAACTTGATAATCATAGATGATCAATACACGTAAATAATGAGAACTGTTGGAAGAATCAATCAGAGGAATTCATCTCATTTTCACTGCTATAAATCAATTTGAGGAAGCATCTGTTCTTAATAGGAGCAGAAATGACTGAATTGCTTTAATACATGGTGTAACTTGATTTTAATTTTGATGAGTGAAATAAGGATTCCACCTGTGTTATGATTTTTATTGATAAAAATAACAGCTACCATTTGTTGACTTAATATGAACCAGGTGCTTGCCCCTTAAGGAAGGTGTTATATACATCTTACAGATGAGGAAGCTAAGTCTCAGAGTCGAGAGGAAACTTCCCCAAGTTAATGAGCAAAAGAGTCAGGATTTGATTCTAGGTCCTCCCATTCCCCATTTGAGGTTTTGTACTGTGTGATGACAGAGATAGACCATTGCTACACATGTGCAAATTATTTGGCTCACAATATAACTGAATCCATGACAACATCTAAAAAAATTCTTATTTTCATGTAGTTTCTGGAAAACATCAGCAATCTGGAGGTAATTTTATTTTTGTCCAGTTTTGGTGTGTAACTCTGTTTTATTAAGTTTGTCTAGGTAAGAATGGAGTGTTTTACCATTGGATGTAAGATATCACCTTACTAGCAAATGAGACCAGCTCATAGCTAACGTGTCAAAACTACATATTTATTGACAAATTAGGGAAGTAGGAGAAGTACTTTTTTCTTTTAGAGTTTTAACATTTGCAGGGAAAGTGGACTAACATTCAAAATGTACCTACAACGAGATAAGAACTGTAGGTACATAGGGACCTAAAATACATTCTGTTGTTTGATATAACACTGGGCAAGACAAACATTATTACCTCCATCTTACAGTTGAGAAATGGAGGCATTGAGAGGGTGAGAAACTTAGGTAAGGTAAGAGACACAGCTAGATCTTGAGCCCTGGAAAATGCACTTACACTTAAGAGCTATTCCATGATGATGCTATTAAATGAAGTATTACAGTTTTTTGCTGTAATTTTTGACTTCCCTTGACAGGGAAAGCATTCATCACTTTTCCCAGTGGTGCCATGGCCCATCTCAGGCTGTCTTGCAATTAAGTAATGTACAGTTTGAGAAGCATGCATAACTGGATGCTCTTCAGCAGAGCCCTCAGCCTGCAAGCTCAGAGGGGTCGGGGGTAAGGAGGAGAGAAGGTGCACGGGGATAATGGAAAATAATGTGACATTGTGGAAATTTAGATGTGGAAATGATTTTTAATCAAGTTCAGCCAGGAGAGCCTCTCTCCAGGTGTAACCTAGATGTAATCAATAACCGACGTTCCTAGCTCTCTTGTCTCCTGTGTGATTTTATTGAACGCAGGTTTAATTGACCTGAAAAAGAAACTTACTTGTTTGGAAAGTTGTGTGCATTGCAAGCAAAATAAACTTTCCTCCGCTCTTGCCATGTATGGGGGTTTTGCTGGACTGTTTTACATGATCATTTCTGACAGTAGAAAGCTGTCAGGTCACCGCATTGTAAATGTTCTGGAAACAACAGTCTATGAGACCATTTTGATAATAAGAGAAAGTATAAAATGTGGTAAGGATTTCCTTTTACTGGGCTTGCTCATTCCAGAAACTGAATTGGATTGATTGCCACGGGTGGACTGCACTCCGTTTGTGCTCAAGAGGGGCAGAGTGGCACAAGGGAACCAGGCTTATACTGTAAAATGTTGACATTATACAATTCATGAGGTTCCTCCCTCAAAGGAGTGGGCTGGAAGTGATTGCTCAAGGAAAATCCCACTTGTTTGTAGAATCCAGACTGTGCACTTTGTCTGTATGTCCCTCGGTTCCATCATTGTAAAATAAAAATAGGTCCTACGTTGTCAGAAGGGTACAGCCTTCTGGACTCATGCAACTCAAGGAAATTTAGGCTATGATTTCCCATTCATCACATTCTTCTCTTGTACACTCAATAATACCTTGGTAGCCTGAGAAATCTTTCTTGAGCTCTGCATTTCTTATATGTACAATAGGAAGGTGAGCTAGATTATCTCTAACATTTTTCACAGCCCTAATGCCAGATAACCACATGCCTACAGATATCCTAACCCTTATTTTCTTGTTTTTAAAATAAAGCACCTTCTCTGGAGCTCTCTGTGAATGTACATATTTTGAGAACTTACATGTCTGAAAACATATTTAGTCTACCCTTACACTTTGTTAATAGTTTGCCCAGGTATGGGATTGAAGTTGGAAATAATTTTTCCTTATAATTTTGGCATTGCTCCAGTGTTACTGTTAAAATATATGGGGCCATTCTGATACTTTGTATACTCCTGATTTTTCTTTTGAGAAGTTTTAAGATCTTCCATTTTCCCTAATGTTCTGAAATTTCATGGTGATGTGCCTAGGTCTGTTTTCATTTATTGTGCAAATACTGAGGTTAGACTAGATGGTCCTTATGTTTTCCTCCAGTCCTGAGATTTAGCAGTCTTCTTCTTGTAGCTGTTTTTATTTTTTTAAAAGGTAAATTTAGGTGAAGGGTTTACTGGTTTTCATTGTTTTATCTTGCAACTTTTTAAATAATTAAACATACAAAAAAGAACTAGGGCAAAAAGTCCACCTTTGTTTTACAGTTCTACACATGATTTAGAATGACTGTTTCTAACTGTGTAGTTTAATGTTTCTTCCACAATACTACAGACACACTTGTATAAAAGCTCTTATGACACTGGGTAATAGTTAGTTGTGTATATCCACAGACCCCCTTATGGAAACTCAACTGATTTTTGTTGTATAAACAAAAACAAAAATTACTAGTGATCTTTTGGCAGCATGGACAAAGAAACTAAATATGTAATACGGACACGAAACATTAATAACATAGTTATATTGAATTTATAGAAATTGTATCTCTTCTTTAGAGGTTTCACAATTTGCTATACATTTTGTAACTTTTTGCAAGGAATGACTTAGTTATCAACCTGGACAAATTCTGGACGGCTGTTTGTAACCACTTAAAACTAGAAAGGAGAGAAATACAAGTAGTTTGAAGTTATTGAGGTTTCTGAGGACCTTAAAAAATCGTTGTTGGTTATAGCCAGCTTGTTATTAATCAAGGAAAAGGAAGCATTCTGGAAACACACTCTCCTTTGACATTTGTGGGGCCCAAAACAATAATATACAGTGGCCCACATACATACTTGTATGTCTAAGTACTTGAAATTTATAACTCAAGCTTTAAAACTGTTAAACCAAACATGCTGTAGGCTAGCATCTTAACAAATGTACTTTCCTCGCAACCTGGAAGGCAGGTTGTATTTAGAGTTCTGGGGTTCCTTGTCAGCCCAGGAAGAGCCCTCTGCCATCAGCTGGTCTCCCTTATCTTCTTACGTTCATCCACATCTGTCTTGTGTCTATGGAGCCCAGTCTGCACACAGGTAGATATAGACACGATAGCCACAGGGCCAAGCTCCGTATGCATGCTCTGCAACCCTGCACTTTGGTCTCCCTCGGGGAGGAGGTTAGCACACCAGGGATTCAGTCAGCCCTTCGGAGGACAGTATTGGATCAGAGGCCTGTGCAAGCTCTGGAAGTGGACTAGAGGCCTTTTGGGAAAGGAATTCCAGAGTCCCAGGAAGAGTAGTCTAGAGAGCAGACAGGACCCCTGCTCTCCAGGTGGGTATGTCCCCTTGGCCCTGTGAACTCCTCCACAGGAGGAAAACCAGAAAGGAGTCCTCTGAGTGCAGGGTTCAGGGAAGAATCCCCTCCTGACTGGGGCTGAAGGTGAGATGCCCAGAGAGTAAGAGGAACCTCACTCTGATCATTTGGTCAATTGATAGCAAATCTGAGAAGGAAACACATGTTGTTCTGGACTATTCCTTTGGCCTTTAACTACCTCCCCCAACCCCCTGACAATTCCGTTAACCAACAGGAAGGAACTGAGCAAGTTCAGTCCTTTTACTTTACATTGAAAAGAAAAAGTGATGGAACATGAGACTTCTCAACAGCTTTTGCTGCTGGTTCAGTCTAGGTCATAAATCAGAATTTAAATGTCTCGTGGTTTGAGGTAAGGCCTACGCTGATGTTATCCTCCCCTTTTATGAAACCTCGGAGGCTCACAAACTCAGATTTAGACTTGGTGGTTTGGATATTAAAAACTGGTCCCTTTCCCTGGGCTTTATGTTACCACGTCAAATTCCACTAGACAAGGAAAAGGGGATATGGTGGGAAAGCTCAGAATAAAAAGAATGCCTCCCCAGGGCTTCTGGAAGGAGCTCAATGAGAATTTGGAAGCTCAAAATGTCTTTGCCCCTGAAGGACTGACTCATGAACCTGGAAGAAGCTAAATTTTGGATTTCAATGAATATTATTCTCTCTATCTCTCAACCCCAATTCCAGCTCTGTCCCCACACACTATATGTTAAGATAGATAGTGAATCAATTGCTAATAGTTTAGCTCATGGGCAAGATGTTGGATCTAGAATGTTCTATCAATAGGGCCAGTGGAAGACAAAGGATAGCTGGACGGCAGGTGCAGTGTTTGTCTTGCTTCCTTGTTTTTCCCAGTGGCTCAGACCTTGGACTGGGTCTTAGACTCTGGTACCCCTAGTTGCTCTGGTTTCAATTTGGCATTTCCTGCTGATGAACTCTGACCTCAGCCTGTGTTCCCTTCACCTGATCAGCTCTGCTTTCCCTATTACCTCCGTCCCATTAACTGCCCTCTGGTGGCCATTGCAACGGGGCCACCCAAAGGTGCACTGCTCAGATTTGTGCCCGAAATAGGACACTACCTACCTCTAAATTAGGATTAGAAATACTTTTTAGGAATTACTTCTTTTTGGAGCTGCCTCAAGAGCTAGTTCTTTATTGCTGTTTCTAAGAAATTGAAATTCTTTGAAAGAAGAAAAACATGGTTAAGGGTTTGCCAGGAAGGAATTTTATGTACATATATATACAGAAGTACTTTAAAAGGTTTGTAGAAAATTGAAATTAAAAGGTAATATAAATCTTTCCACAAACTTTTGAAGTACCCTCGTGTATCTCAAGCATGATGTTACCTACCCTGACAGTTTATCTTTTTTACAAAATTTGGCTCAGCAAGACTTTGCTAATTTGAAAAAGAAAATCCATCCACAAAGGCATAGACTATGCGGCCTCAAATGAAAATATTAAAAAGAACGTCTAGAGTTCTGCCTCTAGTTAGCATGCAGAAGCATGTGAAAGACCTTCACTCCTGCCAGATCGAGAAGAAATCAGCAGAGAAAACACAAATCATACTTTTATTTAATGTCATTAAAGAGCTGTGGAAACAAAGAAGTCTAAAAAAACTAAACTGTAGAGGGATGAGCTCTTCCAAGGTGACCAAGGAATGGAGGATGCTTCATGACTGGATTCAGTTACTGAGGTCGGGGGTGAAGTGACCAGGTGAGTGAGGCTACCAGAGAAGGACGTCTTTGCTTGGTCAGAGAGAAACCTGCTGCAGGCTGGTATCATCAGATTTGATTCTAGTGCATCCTCCAGTGCAGAAATAATCCTGTTTTCCAAATAATGAACTAATTTTGCTGAGTAAACAGAGGCTGGAGGACAGTGAAAAGCAGAAAGAGCTCTCCAGATCTAGCAGTCTCACTCTTTTGAAATATTGTGATGTTGGAGCTTCAGGGTTCCACAGACTTGCTGCCTTCAATTTCATAATCTCATACATGCACTCACATGTTCACTGCAGCTCTATTTACAATAGCCAAGATATGAACCAACCTAAATGTCCATTGACAGACTACTGGATAAGGAAAATGTGGTATATGTACACAGGAATACTACTCTGCCATAAAAAGAATGAAATTTTACCATTTGCAGCAACATGGATGAGCTTTGAGAAAATTATATCAAGTGGAATAAGCCAAACACAGAAAGAGAAATACTGTATGTCCTCACTCATAAGCAGGAGATAAGGAAGAAAGAAAGACCACAATAAAATGTTAAAATTTTGGAGGGAGAGAACAGACCAATAGTTACTAGAGATTGAGGAGGGGGAGGAGTGTTAGGAAGTAATTGGGTGAGGAACACAAAGAGTGATTATGATTTGTAATAATAATATTGATTTGATCATCACATACGGTACACAAATACTGATAGTCAACCCTGTACCCCATAAATGTGTATAAAAAAAAAAATAATTAAACTTTTTTTTTTTTTTTTTTTGTCTTTTACTGTGTCCGGCAATGGATCGCAACCCTCAGTGTTGCCCCCGTACCGGACCGGGACCGGCAATGGGATCGCAACCCTCGGTGTTGCTCCCGCGCCTCGCTCAGCCAGTGAGCGGGAACCGGTCCGTATGTGGGATCTGAACCCTCGGTGGGAGCGCCGCCACGCTTCCCAAGTGGCGCACTAGCGCAGTGCGCCACCAGGCCGGCCCATAATTAAACTTTTTAGAAAATAAAATCTTGTGACCTCACAGTCTTGCTGTCTTGAATTCTCACACACTTGAGGTTATGAAATGGGTGGTTCCAGAGTCTTATGGTCTCTCTGCTTCCAGGGCTAGCAGTCTTACAGAGTTTGGTCCTTGAGAAAGAGGCCCAAACTTACCTTCAAGGTAAATTACCTTTTCTGAAGGAAAAGGTGAAAAAACTGAGAAGAACCAAAGCTACAGCCATTCAACTTAATTTCTGATACATTCAAGGATTTCAGCTCCAGCAGAACACACGAATTGGGGTTAGTCTGAAAAGCACATCTTTCATGTTCAAGTTCCAATACCCTGTTAAAGTAACTAAATCTGCAGCATTGCCCCCAAACAGTGTAACTCCTGATTGGATCAAATGGACCAGCCCCTCACCCAAGGTGCACATTCCTTTTCCCCAGACTCTACTGGTTCTTTTGGACACATTGTCCAACACACGACAAAAAATGACAAGACAGGCAACAAAGCAGTGGAATGTGACACAGGTTAGGAAAATATCAGTGACTAGTAGCAAACCCAGCAACCCAGATGTTGCAATTGTCAGACAAGGTCCTTAAAATGTCTATTAAATATACTAAATATGTTAATACTTTCAACAAATATGTTGTAATATATTTTACTCCTCCAGACTTTATAAACCCTATAATATATCATTGATATATTTCCCTTTAAACAGTAAATTGTATTTTTAAAAATTTTTAAAGGAAATTTTTTTATTTTATGTTAAGGACATATATTAAATATGTTAAACAATTCATAGAGAAAGACAAATTTAATGGATGAAGAGATGAAGGAATTTATGGAAAGATTCAGAAACAGAAAAAAAAGGCCAAATGGAAATCCTATAATTGAGAAATGAAAAATCTGAAATGAAAATTTTACCAGATGAGATTAATAGTAGATTAGACCAAATAGAAGAAAGGGACAATGGACTTGAAGAAAGATGAATTAAAATCATCAAGACTAATGCACAGAGAGAAAAAAGAAGAAAATAAAAAAAGAATGGAATCTCAGTGGCCATGAGGCAATATCAAGTAACAAAACATATGTGCATTTGGAGTACTAGAAGAGGAAAGAGAAATATGGCAGAAAAGGTAATGGAAGATTATCAACTAAGAATTTTCCATATTTGAATAAAAAATGGCAACACACAAACCCAGGAAGTTCAGTAAACCCCAAGTAGGATAAATACAAAGAACACCATCAGTAGGCACATCTTGGTCTAACAAGTGAAAATCAAAGAAAAAGTCACAAAACAGCCAGGGGAAAAGACATATCACAGCAGTCCCCCCTTATCCAAGGCAGATATGTTCCAAAACCTCCAGCAGATGCCTGAAAACACAGATGGAACCGAGCTCTCTAGTACTTTTTTTTTCCTATATATACATACCTATGATAAAGTTTAATTTATAAATTACATTAAGAGATTAACAATAATAGTAATGAAATAAAACGATTATAACAATATGCTGTAATAAAAGTTATGTCAATGTGGTTTCTCTCTCTCTCTCTAAATATTTTATTGTACTGGACGCCTGGGGTTGACTGTGGGTAACTGAAACCAGGGAAGGTAAAACGGAGGATAACAATAAAAGTTATGTCAATGTGGTTTCTCTCTCTCTCTCTAAATATTTTATTGTACTGGACGCACTGGGGTTGACTGTGGGTAACTGAAACCAGGGAAGGTAAAACGGAGGATAACGGAACAACTGTATGTAAAGGTGTACAATGACCTCTGGCTTCTCATGGAAGACAGTGGGATTACACCTTTACTGTGCTGAAAGATACAGACCCAGGCTAAAAGAAATGCTGAGGGATGTTTTTCAGGCTGCAGTGAAATACCAGCTGGAGATTTACACATAGAGGAAGATTGAAGAATGCTGGAAATGGTAAATATATGGTTGAATATAAAAGACAAATTTTTTCCTTTTAAAATTCTTTGAACTACTGTTTACTATTTAAAGGAAATATTCATCATATACATGGGCTTATAAAATATGAAAAGAGAAAAATTCATCATAACACTTAAAAAGGATGAGGGTGTACATTTTAAATTATGTTATTGTAAAATTCTTGTATCATAAGGGAAGTGTAATATTATTAATTCAAAGTAGACTATGGGAAGTTGAGGATGCATATTTTCATTTCTAAAATAACCATTACAAAAACAAACAAAAAAAAGATACAAAGGGGTATATCTAAAAAGCCAATAGAAGAGATAGAAAGAAATACTAAAACACACCTGATTAATCTAAAAGAAGACAGGAAAGAACAAGAAAAGAGACAAAGAACAGAAGGGACAAATAAAACAAATTAGAACATTGTAGACTAAAA
>NW_007735251.1:0-1742 GCF_000696425.1 Galeopterus variegatus | reverse complement strand
TAAAATGTTGAGAAAAGATGTACCTTGCAAACACCAGTAAGAAAGTCATGGTACTTATTGGCCAAAAGCTCATATGTGATATAATCTTAAAGAGAATATTTCTACAGATTGTACAGACATTAAAAGGATAATATGGAATATTATGACCTATATGCTAATAACAATGACAATTTAGATAAAATTGGCAAATTTCATAAAAGACACAAATTACAAAACTGACACAAGGATAATTAGAATTTCTGAAAAACCCTATATCCATCAAGAAAACGAATTTGTAATTAAACACCTTCCCACAAAGAAAGTGTAGGCCGAGATGGTTTCACTGGTGAGTTCAATCAAATATTTGAGAAAAATATTGCCAATGTTACACAACTCTTTTGTCAAACAGAGGAGAGACTACCTTCCAATGCATTTTATAAGGCTAGCATAAATCTGATACCAAACCTGACAAAGACATTTAGAAATAATATTTACAGATCAGTACCCTCCTGAACATAGATATGAATCCTCCAAAAAAAAAAAGTTAGCAAATAAAAAGGCACTAAGATTTATTCTAGGAATGCAAGGTTGGTTCACTTTTTAAAATTTTGATCAATATAATTCACCTCTTTCCCAAAATAAAGGAGAAAAGTCATATGATCATCTCAACAGATGTGTGTATTAGTTATTTACCCCTGCATAACGAATTAACCCAAACCTTAGGGACTTAAAGCAACAAGCATTTATTATCTCATGGTTTCTGTGAATCAGGAATCTGTATGCAGCTTGCTGGGTGCCTCTGGTTCAGAGTCTCTCNGGTTTCTGTGAATCAGGAATCTGTATGCAGCTTGCTGGGTGCCTCTGGTTCAGAGTCTCTCACAGGGCTGCAAACAAGATATCAGTTGATGCTGCTGTCATCTTTTGGCTTGAATGGGAGTAGATCCACTTCTAAGCTCACTCACATGCTCTTTGCAAGGACTTAGTTCCTTGGGTTACTGAGCTGAGGGCCTCAGTTCCTTGCTGGCTCTTGACCTGCCACGTGGCCCTCTCTTTAAGACAGCTCACAGCATGGTAGCTTGCTTGGTTGGAATGAGCAAATGAGAGAGCAAGAAAGAGTGTAAACAAGAGGAAAGTCAGTCTTTTATAACCTAATCTCATCCCTTTTGCCATTTTCTATTCATTAGAAGCGAGCTTCTAGGTTCAGCTCACACCCGAGGGGGAGAGTTAGACAAAAGGTATTAATATCCAGAGGCCATTGGGAACTATTTTAGAGGTAGCCTACCATAATGCCAAAAAAGCATTTGACAAAATTCAAAACCCATTTGTGATTTAAAAAATCTCAGCAAAGTAGTAGAAAGGAATTACCTCAGTCTGATAAAGGGCACCCATTAAAAAACTATAGCTAGCATTATACATTATTATGATATATTTAAATACTTTTCCCCTAAGATCAAGAAAAAAGGCCAGAATATATGGTCTCACCACTTTTATTCATCATTGCACTGGAAGTCTAGCCAGAGTAATAAGACAAAGACAAAAATATTTTAAAGACAAAGAAAAACATGTTTTAGAGGCATACAAATGACTTTAAAGGACTTTTTGGAGTATTTCACACTGTTGCTTCTTTCACAGTCTTAAAACTCTTCTCTCCGGCCGGCCCAGTGGCGCACTGCTACAGTGCACCGCTTGGGAGCGCGGCGTAGCTCCCACTGAGGGTTCGGATCCCACATACGGACCGGTTCCCGCTCACTGGCTGAGCGAGG